>NC_062978.1:9422234-9659097 GCF_023078275.1 Leguminivora glycinivorella
GCTGGCAACACTGGCGGACATGGTGTACTCACAGAGCGTGTGGTGGGCCTGCGTCAGCTGGTGCACGGCTTCAGGAGGAAGGCTGGCAACACTGGCGGACATGGTGTACTCACAGAGCGTGTGGTGCGCCTGCGTCAGCTGGTGCACGGCTTCAGGAGGAAGGCTGGCAACACTGGCGGACATGGTGTACTCACAGAGCGTGTGGTGCGTCTGCGTCAGCTGGTGCACGGCTTCAGGAGGAAGGCTGGCAACGTCGCGACATGTGTCGGACATGGTGTACTCACAGAGCGTGTGGTGCGCCTGCGTCAGCTGGTACACGGCTTCAGGAGGAAGGTTGGCAACGTCGCGACATGTGGCGGACATGGTGTACTCACAGAGCGTGTGGTGCGCCTGCGTCAGCTGGTACACGGCTTCAGGAGGAAGGTTGGCAACGTCGCGACATGTGGCGGACATGGTGTACTCACAGAGCGTGTGATGCGCCTGCGTCAGCTGGTACACGGCTTCAGGAGGAAGGTTGGCAACGTCGCGACATGTGGCGGACATGGTGTACTCACAGAGCGTGTGATGCGCCTGCGTCAGCTGGTACACGGCTTCAGGAGGAAGGCTGGCAACGTCGCGACATGTGGCGGACATGGTGTACTCACAGAGCGTGTGGTGCGCCTGCGTCAGCTGGTACACGGCTTCAGGAGGAAGGTTGGCAACGTCGCGACATGTGGCGGACATGGTGTACTCACAGAGCGTGTGATGCGCCTGCGTCAGCTGGTGCACGGCTTCAGGAGGAAGGTTGGCAACGTCGCGGTGCAGCAGCCGCATGCCGAGCTCCCTCGCCTCGCTCTCGTGCCGCAGCACTACGTCTCGACTGTGCTTCACGCTGCGCAGCTCCGATAACCTGTACACGTTAAATACAAGGACCTCGTAAGAAGAAGCTTTCGCGTCTAGAAATTCTAGTGGATTGAAGTCCAAGCTAAATGATTTCTGAGCTTTACTTGTAAAACTCCCACTTTGTATGATCACTCTTGCACAGTATTATCATTGTCAGACTATTACCAGATCAGTAAAAATTAGAAGTTACGAGGAGACTCAAAAATTTGATGAACCGCACCACCGCTGCGGCCAAAAGTTAAATAGGTGTGTAAACAGCGTAGCGTGGTTTTCGGTTTTAAATATTGAAGAGGTTTCTAAGTGACTTACTTGGCTTGTAACTTTGGTTTCTCTCCATCAGGATCACTTATGCTGCTGCTTCGAGACTGGCCGCGGTGCGTGTCCACAAACTGCTGTTCTTTCTCCACGCTCACACTCGGTTCCGCGGCCGCCTCTATTGAGCTCGTCGACACGTCCAGCCCGGCAGCCACACACTTCAATTTGATCTCCTCACACGAACGAAGGCTGTCCGACAAACGCAGTTGTAGCGTATCTCTCTCTTCTAACAACTGCGTAAGTTCCATCGTCAGCTCCTCGCAACGGACGTCTCTCTGGTGCAACATGTACAACGCCAGATCCAACTCCGCTCTAGGCACCGCATCTAACAGGTCACTACTCACTTCCTCGGCCGCCTGTCCTTCGGACGGAGGCTTAGTATCCGAAGAAAACCTGACGTGTTTTTCTATCTTGCTACTCGACGAACGTAACGCATCTTGAAGACTCGCTATTTCGTCTTTTAAGGTCACTATTTCATACTCTTGATTCTCTAAAACCTCCTGAGTTTCGGAAGCCTTTGTGGAATGTTCTTCTAGAATTTTATTTAAATCTACTATCTGTTTATTTAGATTGGTACATTCTACTATTTTTTCATTCAGTGCCTGAGCTAATTGTGTTTTCTCTGCTTCGGACTCGTTTCGTAATTTATCAAAATCTTGATTGTAATCATGAATTTTTAATCTGAGAGCTGCCAGTTCGGATTCTTTCTCATAGGTTAAGTCTTCCACTTTCTTTTCGTAATCAACTAATATTTTCCTAACGTTTTCAAATTCTTCGTTTCTCTGAGATAATGCAATAGTGTAGTCATGTGTTTTTTGGTATATATCACTGTCTTTCAATTGCAGTTGATTATTCATTTCAATAATTGTAGACTCCGCGTGCTGTAATTTTTCAGTTAATTGTAACAACTGCTGTTTTAGTCCATCATTTGCCTCTTTAGTTACGGCCAAGTCAGTTTCAAGAGATTGAATGACTGGTTTAAATCCGTCCGCGTTTTCTTGATTTCTGCTTATGACTTCTTGTAACTGTTTCTCGTATTCCTCTTGTTGGACTAATAATTTGTTTTCATGCATGTGCTTCTCATCTTCCATTTCCGAGCGTAACATATCTAATTGATTCATTACTTCGGCATATTTATCTTGCAGATTACTTAAATGTTCTTCCTTATCTTTTAATTTATTTTGCAACGAACTCACTTGTTCCATAGTAACTAATTTGTTAGTTTCTTCTTGACTGGACGATTGCACATTGTCTAAAAGTTGTTCATATTTGGCTTCCGAGGCACTCAATTGAGCTCTAAGTTCATGCTCCATGTTCTGGAAATCAGTTTCTCTTTGTGCTAAGTGTTGTTTCCACAGTTCTGCTATCTCGAAACCCCTCTGATCGACGGCCGTTGACACGGAAGAACGCAGCTCGGCTACAGTGGATAATAGCTGATCGTTTTCACTGTTAAGATTTTGAAGCTTATCATGAAGTTCCTTTATTTCCCGCTCATATTCTTGTATTTTATGTATGTATTCGCTGTTTTGGTCATTTTCTGTACTACGAGTTATAAGTTTCTCATTCAACTCATTGATTTCTAGCTCGTTATTCTTTATTTTTAACAAAAGGTTTCCGTTTTCTGTCTCTACATCTGCAAGTTTGACATTGGCTTCTTCTAAACTAGATTGTAAGGCCAATAATTGTTGCTCAAGGTTAGTACATTTCTGATTAAGAGCGGCATTGTCAAACTCGTCAGACTTTAATTTAGCCTGTTGTTCATTTTTATACCAAAGAAGTTTGGCATTGGCTGCTTCTAGTTCAATAATTAACTGGGACGATTTGGACACTGCGTTACTCATATCAGTTTTTAAGGCAAGAACTTCTTCTTCCAACGCATTATTCTTTGTAGTTAACTCTTTTTGATTGTTGGTTGACGAGGATTGCAATTGCTCGTAATCTGATTTAATTGATTCGGCATATTTACTAGTTTCATTAAATTTAAGTTCAACTTCTCCCAATTGCTTCTTTAGTTCTTCAATGTTACGCGATAAGTCGAGATTAGAAGTTTTCATCTCATCTAATTGACTTGCAAGGGTTTTACAATTATTACATGTTGAATGCTGTTCATTCAATTTTTTAGTTAACTCTTCATTCAAACTAGTTTGTTGTAAACTTAATTCTTTGTTTTGTTTGTTTAATTGCTCAATCACCGAATGTAACTCGTCATTTTCTTTTTCAAGTTTTTGTATTTCATCATAAAGATGTACTTGGCTAGCGTCTGTAGCCGCGGTAAAGGGCTTGTGATCTGGGGAATCTTTTGAATCTGCGCCCCACTGCAAAGTTGACATTTTATCATTCGCTTCCTTAAATTTAAATTTCCAAAGTTCTATTTCACTCTCCATTTTTTCTTTCATTTCAATTAACCTTTCATTAGCGTTTTGGATAACATCGTTCTGTTTCTTAATAGCCTCCTTCTCTCTTTTTTCTTTGTTTAATTCAGTACTAATTTCGTCTAATTTCTTCTCAAGATCTTGAATATTTATTCTCAATTCATCTTCGATAGCAGAATCCAAAAATGATGACTGAGATATTTGCTTAGATATTTTAAGTTCATTTGTCAACATTTCGTTGGCAGATTTAAGTTCTTTAAGTTTTTTCATCGCTTTAAGTAGCTTAGTATTGCTTGTTTGAATCTCGGTTTTTAAAGTGTCATTATCTTTCTTAAGTTGCTCCAGTTGTTCCTGCAAGTGGGACAAGCCTGGCGTCACATCTGCTGTTTCTTCTCCTTCTCCTAGGCCCCAACCTTCATCAGAATTGAATGGATCAGACTCTTGTGGGATATCTTCTTCTCCTTTGTAACACAAATAAGCTTTCTTAGCTACAATTTCCGGCTCTATGACTACTCCTGTACCGGTGTGCAAAGGCGCAACTTGTCCTTGTGTATCCTTTGTAAGTTTCTGAGATTTCGTTTTAGGTTTAGGTTCAATTACGGGCACATCAGGAAGAATTTGAGTTTCAAGCGAGGAAACATCGAAAGGTTTGACCTCACCTTTCAAAGGTTCAATAGTTGAGGATATAACCATTCCTTCAGTTTTGGGCACATTTATTTCGAAACACATTTTCTTATTCTCAGCCATTTGTTTGATTTCTTCATCTTTTTGTACGAGCAGTGACTGCAGATGTTCATTATTTTGAGTTAAGGCTTGAGTTTTGTATATAAGTTGGTCTAGTTCCATTGAATTATTCTGTAATTTAATATTTAATTCCGATATATCACTCTCTAATTTGTAAACTACTGCCGCATTGTTGATTTGGAGTGATTGTATTTTGTTGTTAAGATCAAAAATTTCTTGATTTTTATTATTAAGTTCAGAGTTCAATCTATTTATTTCGCTGACATATTGCTCTGTGTAATCCGCAGCTTGAAATTGTTCTTTACTAGTTGAATTTTCTCTTAACTCCTGATTTATTTTGTTTAACTCTTCAATGCTTAGATTTAGCGTATGAATAGTATTCACGTACTCCTGTAATTTGTTGTCTAATTGATTAACATGCTCACAAGTTTTTTCGTATTTCTCGCTCAGTATTTTCTTCTCTTTGATGGCATTTTCAATTTGTGTATTAAACTCTGTTTCTAGTTCTTCGACATCGTGTTTTCTTTGTACTAACAGGGTCTGGTGATCCTGAGAAATACGTTTTAATTGATTTTCGAGCTCACTGATTTGCGTTCTGTATTTTACAGCATCAGACTCTGCAGAATCAGTTTTACTAGCTTTATCGGTTAGTGTATTACAATACTCTTGTATGTCCGATAAGGAAGTTTTCAAACGCAAATTTTCGTCACTTAAATGTTGTAATTTGAATTGTAATTCTTTATTTTCACTTTCGATTTCGTGCAGTTGTTTTTCAACAACTCTATCGTGATCCATTAAGACAGCTAATCTACTCACTAGCTCATCTTCTTGGCTAGTGTATTGCGTGTAAGCTTTATGTTTCTCTTCTAATTGACTGCCAAGCTGATCCGCTTTGCGCTCTAACGAGTGACGCCTATCTTCCATGGTAGATATAGTATCCTCGAGGCGACAAATGCGACTTTTGTATTTGGTTATTTCCGTATCTAGACTTTCTATGTATAAGTCTCTTTCTTGCATTTTAGCTTCATATCCAAACCGAACTTGACTAATCTGTTGCTCTTGAAGATTAAGTGCATTTGTCAACTCTTCTATCTGAATTTGCTTTTGATTTAATTCTGTTTCCAAGCTACCGATTTTAGTAACAAAGTTAGTACTATTTTTTTGTTCTATTTCGTATTCGACCATTTTTTTATTGTAGGCGTCGACTTGATTTTTAAGTGATACATTTTCCTCCAAAACTGCGTCTCGTTCACTGGCCAAGGCGTGAATTGAATGATTCAAGCCAGAAATTTCATTAACAGCATTCGTTAAACGGTCTTGAGTAATTTTTAATTCGCCATGCAAATGTTCAATATGCTTAGCGTTTTGCTGTTCTAAGGCTTGGTTTTGAGTTTTTATTCTAATCAATTCATCTTCAGCATTCATAAGCTTATCTTGCATTAATGGAAGAGACTCTGTTTGAGTTAACATCTCTTCTAGTTTCGCATTCTTCTCTTGAAGTTGTTTTTGAATTTCGCTGAACTCTGTTTCCAAGGCAGCGTATCCTGTGGTCTTCTTCTTGAAATTCACAGCAAACTTTTTCAATTTCTCCATTAGTTCTTTGTTTTTATTTTCCGCTGTTAAGAACTTTTCGTTCAATTCTTCTTTTTCTTGTACTAACTTTTCAAGTTGTGCGTTGATTTCATCGTATTCTTTAGTAAAGTTAGTCGTTGTGTTGTCTTTTTCAGACAAACTGTTGCGTAACTTCTCATTTTCAATAGATTCTTTTCTCAGCTGCAATTTAATTTCATGAATTTCTTCATCTCGTTCTTTGACTTGTTCGGTAACGGAATTCATTTCTTCTACGTGTTTCTGTTGTTGAATTTGCAAGTCTTGAATGAGGGCCTGTTTTTCCGACAATGCACCCTGCATTTTTTGTAATTCTGTGTCGAGTGCCGAATTTTTGGCCTCCATGGTATTTTTTAAATTAAGTAATTGTAATTTTTCCTCTTCAAACATTCTCAATTTATCTTCATATTCAGTTAGTTTTCGCTGGAAAACTGTGATTTGTTTATTTAACGACTTTACTAAATCGGCATTTTGATCTTTTGATTTCTCTTCTTCGAGTAAATCCACAGTTGATTTTAATTTTTGAGAAACATCGTTTAATTTAGTTATCTGATTAATGTATTCTGAAATTTCCTTGTCTTTCTGTTGTAAAGAGTTACTGTAATTTATTATCTGTTTCTCGTAATCTAGTAACATGTTCTCAACTTCATTTATCCTGGCATCGCGAGTGTTTATTGCGGTTGCATATTCTTTCTGTATGTTTTGAAGTTCTAAATGCAACAAATTATTAGCTTCTTGTAATTTTATCAGTTGCTGCTCAGCTTCTGTATCTTTTTTCACGACTCCCAATTCTTCCCTTAATTGTTTGTTTTCTTCTATTAAAGCTTTAATCTTACTTTCATAGGAAGCGTTATTCTGAATGAGTTCATTTTGCTTCTGATGGCGCTCTTCTAACGATAATATTTTCATCTGGCAGTCTCCTATTTCAGCTTCTCTTTCTTTGATCGTATTTTTAAGTTTTAGTATTTCTTTTGTCAACTGTTTAACAGATTTGGTTCTACTAACGGCCTTATCACCAGTTGACTTATCATCATGCTGTGAGTCAGATGCTATTGCTTCAGCAACGTCTTCGATACTAGATGGTTTGGTGGCATCCACGCTGCTTTTAATCGTTTCAGCGCGTTCACGTTTTAGCTCTTCGATTTGACGATTGAGATCTTCAGTTAGTGCCTCAAAATCATTTTTCTGTTTTGTCAAATCATTAATATTAGACTCTAGCCAGCTACACTTTTCAGTCAACTCAACTATAGTATTTTGAAGGGTTTCGTTTTCTGTACTAATATGTCCCATCTTCTCCATGACCTCCTGTCTTTCTTGAGTAAATAGTTCAATTTTTTTATTTAATTCTGCACTTTCTTCAACAAGTTTTTCGATATTTTCATTGCATTCTGGGGTTAACGTCCCTTTGTACTCGTCAGTGCGATCCGGATCTACTTTGCTCTCTGTTAATCCCTTATTATACTGCTCAAGCTCCAGCTTCTCTTGAGTTGTCAGTGATTCAACGATTTCTATGGATTCAGCAGAACTGACCTTTTCTGCACTAAGTTTCTCAAGTTTGTCTGTTAATTCGATGTTTTCTTGGGCATAATGTTGCAACTTGTGATTAAGTTCCTCTTTTTCTTCTTCTAACAACTTAATTGTGTCGTTTAAATGTTCCTTGTCAAGTTTGAGGTTTTCCACCACAAGTTCTAACTCTTTTCGTGAAGCTGTAAGTTCATCTACTTGTTCCTCCAATTGAACAGATTTCATTTCAGAGCTGACTTGTTCACTGTGCAAATGAGACATATCTTCCAATTTGTCTTCCATTTCAGCATTCTTTTGTTGTAAAACGTGTAATTCTATAAAAAAAGTTAAAGTAAGTTACACAAAACGAATAAATATAAGTGTTTGTTGTAATTTATTTATTAAGTACATTCATTCTAGCATAACCGGCTATCCATGCGAGCTCGTGAAAATTTATGGTTATTTATTAATACTAGTAAAATAATACTAGATAGTCATTCACAATGTCTTTTTTACATATAAAGTTTCAACGCAAATAATATAATACATAATTATAAATAAAATAAATACCTTGGACTAAGTCGAATTTTTGCGCTTCTAAAACACTGATAGATTTTAATCTTGTCTCAGCTAGGTTTTCCATTTCCAAAAGTTTCTTGTACACATCAGATTCTGTCACTGTAAAATAAAAAACAACATTTAGGATATATTACAGGTCTATTTACTCTTACTTTATTTAGCTAATTGTATAAAAACATAGTATGTTTAAATTAATAAAAGTAGATTGAACTTACATCGCCCACTATCATAATCCACCAAATGCAACTGTAGATTGCCCTTCTCTTCTTCTAGCTCTGCCACTTTTTGCGTCAATTGGTGCATTTCTTCATTAAGTTTAATTATTTCTGCATTTGAGTCAGATACTTTGCTGAAATTGTCAATAGTTTTCTGCATCTGTTTTAATTTTAACTTGTGGTTTGATTTTACTTTAATCATATTCTTATTAGCAGCTTCAATTTCGCTTGTAAGACTTGCAATCTGATCTTCTGCCTCTTTCAGTTTTGTTTGGAGGTTCTTCACTTCTTCAGAACTCATTTCTTCGTTTTGGCCTTCTATAGAAGGTGCAATCGCCGTAGGATCTGTTGAGCTTCCAACATCAAATGTCACCACAGATTCTTTTCGCTGTTCTTTAGTCGCTTGAAGCTCTTTTAGAGTACTTTCAAATGTAGAATTTGTAGTCTGAAGTTCTGCAATCAGAGCATCTTTTTTCGTTATTTCATATTCTTTCTCCAGAATATCTTTGTTGAGCGACTGGATGACTGTCTCTAGCTTGGAAAGATCAGTTTTGGTAGATTTTTTATCTTCTTTTGATTCAGCTGCTGATTCAGACGAAATGTTACTCCAAGGTGATTTAGATTTAGTAGCTCTACCACCTTTGCGAGTGGGAAGAGGACTTTTGGTGCTTTTGCTTGGGGAACCTGTAGCAGTAGATTTTGTTTCAGGAATATTTTTCAACAAGTTATTTTCTAACTCCTTATTAGTTTGCCTAATTTGTGAATTCAAATTTTCTAAAAACTCTATCTTTTTCATAAGCTCAGTTGTATCCGTTATTTCTAAACTTGCCTTTTCTACTTCAACTATTTCGATTTGGTCAGATGACGACGTTTCTGAGGACATTTGTTCTAATAGCTCAATTTTCTCTTTTAAAGATAAAATTTCCTTGTTTTTGGATTCAAGTTCCTCTATGAGTTTAGACTGGTCAACACTAATTTCAAATCTAGAATTATCTAAGATGGCTTTAGCTTCTTCCAGATGTTTAATTTTATCGTCCTTTTCTTTCAGTTCTTCAGACATCTTATTTTTTTCTTTAATCCATTTACCTTCTATTTCAACAAAATTTTCTTGCATCTTTGACATTTGCTGTCTTGTGTCCTCAAGTATAGCTTGTAATTCTTTTTCTGTAAACAAAAAAAACACATGTCAAACATATGTATGAGTTGTATGACACATAATTGTTATGTTGTAAAATAATTATAATGATAAAATAAAACTATCTTACCTTTTTTGTTAAAACTTTCTGACATAATTACATTTGCTTTGTTTTTGGCTTCAATTATTTGATCTTTTTCATTGATCTTTTCTTGTAAATCTAGGATGGTGTTTTCCATTGACTTCATTTTTACCTGGATTAAAGTCAAAGCATTTTCCTTTTCTTTGATTGTGTTGTGAAGCTGCGTAACATCACTGGTACCTAAACTCTATAAATGAAAATCGTTTAAGTTAGCAAATAAATACACACACTCACTACATTCATCAATTTTGGTATGATAAAACCATATTAAGCATTTGTATATACAAAGAGGATAAAAACATAATATAATACAACATCTACAAAAATTACTACGAGACTATAATAGAGGTAAATAATTAAACTATACAGATGCACTAACCTTTTTGATTTCAAATTTGGACTCCGAAATTGAGTCTTTTCTACTAACTGGTGATTTATACATAGGTTTTTTGCTTATTTCCTTGTATTGCTTTATCCTTTCCATTAGTAATTCCTTCTGTTTCAATGTATTTGCTAAACTTTCACTGATGCCTGGAACTTGAAGAAGAAATATAGATGTTAAACAAAGGTATGTAGATGTAAACAAAATGACCTGCAATATTAGATTGTATTGTATTGCAATATTAGATTGGTTGTGTTGATATTAGGTCTATTAAGGAACTTTAACTTTAACTACTATTGGTTAACTATGGAATAAAAATTAACAATACCATAAAAGATATTTCCAGCTAACAAGTATGAAAGAGAAACACAAACAAATTCGGTCTTAACTTAATCTTACAAAACAATATAATTAGGATCCAATTTGTAGAAATCATGAAAGTTTAAATTAAAACTTATTTTTTTAGTGCACAAATGTCTGCGAGAAATACTACATATTTTTAAATTAAAGGAAAAATTTGAAAATTCACACCTCCGGCAGGACTTAGACCTCAGTACTGGCAATATAGAAGGTCAAAGTTGAATCCTGTCAGAGGTGTCAATGATTCCATTTTTCTTTAATTTAAAAACATGAATGTAGGGAACAAATCAAATTATTTTATTAAATATATTTTTTTGATTTGTTTTTTCAAGTAGTAACACTACTATATATAAATTATAAACTGAAATAGATACCATACACTAAAGAGAAAGCGATCAAGCCCACTGGTGGCGAAGTCGGGCTTCACCCAAATTGAAGCTAACATGAAGTTTAAACATCACAATTCCTGTGGGTGTAACCAGAATGATTCAAAGGAAAGTTTTAAAAAGAAGTTTGTCTCTTACTGTTTAAGGCTTCTTGAACTGAGAGAGTGGTGGATGTGTCGGTGGCCGCGGAGTAACCAGTTCTTTCACTCACGGTGGATGCCATCTCAGACACCGAGTCGTCGAGATCATCATCTTCTGTAATCAAATACATAAAGATAGCATCAGAGAAAAAAAGCTAACAGCATCATGCAAAATTAACGAAAATGCAAATATTATTATTTGTATGTCTTTTGTTTATCTCGGTACCAGGACATTCAGAAGGCGTGCGTGGGGCCGAAGCCAACAGCGCAGAGGCCCTTTAAGACAATTTAATCTGAAAGGTGATGTGACACCAACCAACAATTATCCCTGTATGCACTATAGTGATGTACCCAAGGACAAGCCCCGGTTAGTGTAGGACTATTGCAATGAAAAGAGACAAAATATACTGGGCCTATTGGGTTGAGATGCTAATGTACTAGTACCCGGTCTATGGCACCAGCCTTGGGCTGAAAGAACACAACAAGTGATCGACAGCCCGCCTACCTCCGGCCAGGCGTCCCTACACTACATTCACATCTATGGCACCTGCCTTGGTCATATGTTATATAAAAACATGAAAAAATAGGCAGGCGGTGACTCTCCATATTATAATTATTTATTAATCAGGTAGGCAGTTGTAACAACTGATAGTTGCCTGTATAAAACTATTCTTTCTTAAGATGTGTTCTTTAAATTTGTTAAATAGTTATTCAGTCTGTTCTTAAACTGGTTAAAATTCAGTGCTGAGATCACGTCTTCTGGTAATTTGTTCCATGTTTTGACCACTCTGTAACTGTGAAAATATTTGCGAGGGTTGTTTTTAAACAGTTCAGATATTAGTCAGTACTGGTGGCCTCGCAGATCGGTGTTATTGTTGCTTGTTGTCCCGTAAAAGAAAATTAAAATTTCTTTATATTATTTATAGTTCTGTTTACTGATGCTTTTGATATGGTGTTAAATATGTAACAAACAAATAAAATGTTGCTTGAATATATTAATTTTTGAAAATTGTATTTTATTTATATCACCTACCAAAGGGTCTTCCCAAGAGTTCAGCAGTAGCTTTGCGGTGTTCCTTGATCCGTTTTGACACCAGTACTGCATTTTCTAGGCACTTCTGAGCTCTTTCAAACTTGATCTGTCTCTCAGAGGAAGATGATACTCGCTGTTGTGTCTAAAAGTGTAATTATTTAAGTAATAAATTATAAAAGTAGTATTAAGAGACATACAGTGTTTGTCTGTTCTTATAGCCCTTAGAGGCTCACTAATTATTGCTAATAATCATTGCACAATGCAATGCACATCCAGTGAATAGACTTTTAACAACAAATAGAGAAAGAGAGAAAGAAAGTAACTAAATTTACATGCTTAATCACTAAAAGAATTATGTCTTTGCAATGTGCGTCGTAGTTATTAGGCCAAACATATGGATTGTTTGATTAATGCTTCGCGAAAGATGTTGAAACAAGTTGACGTCAAAAACGTATACATCTCGCTAGCTAAGTAAATGTTACTTGACGTACCTTCACACTTTTTACACTTCCTGCTACACTGGGCACCTCACTGGCTGCTACTGCTATATTGATATCAGGGGCCTCCGGTTGGCCCGTCTCAGGAATGTTATCGACGTTTTTATTGTCAGACATGGTTCACTACGGTCTGCTAACATTAATGAAGGAAATATACAACACAATGCACCGAAGAAATGGAAATCTTTGGGGACACCAGAATGATGTATAAATATGGTAATAACGATAAACAAAATGTAATAATATTTTTGCCACCACCACCACTTGCTATTGCTATTTCTTGAACTGACGTGTCAAATGTTGAAATTACCGATTCAGTGACATCTGTCAATTCGATTCCGGTTTTTTCGGTTCAAATATGTCATTTCCGAATCCTTCTTTATCTAAATATATAATAATTCCAATTTTATAGCATTATTAAGTTATAGTTATTATAATTTGTTATTGTTGAAAGTAATTATATTATTTAGATTAAAAAAACTAATGTTACAAACTAGGCAAAAATTATCCTGAGCGCAGCGTCTTTTTAGCTTCCTCAAATAATATTCTGTCAAATGTCAAGATACACACTATACTAGCTATACCTATCTTTTCCCATACATCACATCATATCTGTCTGGCAAAAAAATCACATTTGAAGGGGCATAAATCCCGCATAAATTGGACCTAGTGATAGTCTCAAATATATGACGATCCTAAATTTTTATTGATATTTTAGGAAAAAATAAATGGCTTCGTCACGCATTCAGGTAACAATTATTTCCGTATTTCATCAGCCTTTCAATGAACTCATTGCCACGATCTATATTCGTATGTTTTTTCAGGCTACTGCGCGGCATTTAGCTAAGACGTTCAAGAAAAAAGGCAGGTTTGATGTTGGAATAGCAGCTGACTTACCTCAAGCATACAAAAAATTTTGGCGTGAATGGAAGGTTTTGAAACCTGCTGCCGTTCATTTCGTCCCTCAGGAGGGCAAATGGAAACGAGATGAGCTAACGGGAGAGACCTTGCCTATCCAAAACGTGGCTATTCCTCTGAAGCATCCTTCGGAAATACATGAGGGTATCTGGGGTGGTGAAGCTGTGATAAAAGGTTGTTATTGTGTTTATGTAATATCACTGTTTGCCAACATTGCTGTCTAAACTACTGCGTAGTTTTTGTTTGCGAGTATTTGACGCGTGATTATTGTTATTCTGAAGCTGTTTCTTTATTTAGGTTTCCAAAAACGGGATCCTCATAAGCGCCGTGTGCCTCACTACTGGGTCCCTGTATTGAAACGTACTGTGGTCAAGTCCGAAGTCCTTAACACTCATCTCTCAGTGACTGTCACTGATCGGACTATTAAACTCATCAATGACCACTATGGATTTGATCACTACCTGCTCAAGACACCGGCCTGTGATCTGGTGTCTATGTTAGCCCTGAAATTGAAAAAGCACATACTAACAGAATTGATGAATGGATGCCCAAGATATGCACATGACCCTGCAAAACAACAGCAAATTTATGAGGAATATAAAACTTACTTGTCTTCTGTAAGTTTTTCTTTGATTTTTAATTTTTAACATTTATGCCGTTACCATTGATTTTGATTCTTGACATAAGTAACAAAATTAGTTCGTAAGATTCAATATAAAAATAAGGGTTGTTAGGTTTCTATATCAAGGATGTTAATTGGCTTCCAATTGATCCAAGCAATATTTTTTAAATGTGGTATACTTTTCAGTACACTCCGGAAGAAATTGACTGGTATGGATTGACCTGGTATGAAGCTCTGTGCAAGGTAGCAAAACAGAAGGAAGCTGCCTCAAGACCTGTGCCCTTGAAGAGTGTGTACAGAAAGAATTTAGTGGAGAAATTAAAAGCAGCCGGTATTGATGGCAGCTCTGCAACGGCAGAGGAAATTTCGTGAGTAGTCTATTCTTCATATTTGTTCTGACATTGCATTCTGGTTAAGCTTGGCTAGCATGTTAAGGGCAAGCAAAAGGACTGGTGGGTATGGGCAACTATCCGGCTGCATACACGACGCACCAGCCTTAATAAGGATACTGAGGGTTCTTAGATCACCTGTCTAGTTTTAACTTAATCATCATGGAGATTAAAACTGAAATACAAACATCTTAAAGGCTGGCAACGCACCTCCAACACTTCTGATGTTTCGGGTGTCCATGGGCGGCAGTGATTGCTTACCATCAGGTGACCTGTCTGCTTGTTCGCCTCCTATCCCATAAAAAAAATATCTTTATCATGTTATCATGTTTTAAAACTAAATAATTACTGTATTTCAGAAACACCACCTCTTGGCTGTCAAAAATGAACTTGTTTGGGAAGAAAGATGAACAAGCATAGTGAACTAAAGTAGTGAAATGATATTTAAAACAAATTGTTATGTAAATGTATCATTTAAAAAATAGATAGGTACATAGTGAAGTTAATAATATAGTTTTTTTTTTTTGCGAAATTTGTTTTTTTAATGAAACCTCATATCACAGGAACAAGTAGTTTATTAATATACATAAATATGGCTCATTTGATATTGATTATATTTAATTAGCATAAAAATAATGTTTACTTATTATACCTACTTAGAATCTATTCACAATGATAATCATGTCTACATCTAAAAAATATGAATTATCAGGCATAACAAAATTGTCTATATTGGCTATCAAAAATATCAATATTAAATACCTATTATTACTCTATGATTTATGTCTTTGAATACTAGTCATCCAATAATGGTGCTACAACACAAATAGGTACATGAAATTCCAATTTGTGACTTGAAAATCAACATCTTGTGTTGTTCTGTGTGTAAAGTGCTGAAGTTTCATCTTAAAAAATGTTTGATATTCACTTCTCATTGAGAGTCAAAGTACACTTATTTAAAAGTCATATATTATATGACCAAAATGATATGCTGACTGTTGCATAATAGTATGTCTGCCAATTTTAATCATGCATTGGGAACTGAATCAAATCCCCATTGAGAATTCATGAGACATCCATACTAATCCATACTATCCATACTAATATTATAAATGCGAAAGTAACTCTGTCTGTCTGTCTGTTACGCTTTCCCGCTTAAACCACGCAACCGATTTTGATGAAATTTGGAACAGACAATCTTTAGACCCTGAGACAGAACATAGGCTACTTTTTATTTCGAAAAAAAGGGATGAAGGGGTTGAAAAAGAGGTTGAAAGTTTGTATGGGATTTCTTAATTTTAAAAGATAAAACCATGAAACTTTATATTTTAGCACTTGATAAGAAATCATTGAACATCTTGATAACGGATAGGGATAGGGATAGGGATAGGGTTTGGGATAGGGATAGGGATAGGGATAGCGATAGGGATAGCGATAGGGATAGCGATAGGGATAGCGATAGGGATAGCGATAGGGATAGCGATAGCGATAGCGATAGCGATAGCGATAGCGATAGCGATAGCGATACGGATACGGATACGGATAATATGGGTATCGTTAGAGGGATACGGATAATCGGTCGGCGGTCTCCTACAATCAATGTGCTCTAAGACGATCGTTGTTTGCTTGCTTGAAGATTACGTTTGCGATAAGTATAAGCAAAATGTAAAAAATTTTAAGGGATAATAGAAAAAAGTACTTTTTACCCACCGATCATAGTGTCGAAATACGGGCTATGTGGGATGTTTATAAAGGTTTCCTCAGCGTATATAGAATTACCTACGCTGTGGTCGATGTGTAATATTTCTACAATCATTGCAAGCAAAAGTATTATGTGCAATCGAAATAATCGCAGATAAATATACCTACAGAGAAACCTAAGGATCCAAATGAAAATCTTAATGAATACTTTTATTACGCGGGCGAAGCCGCGGGTAAAAGCTAGTATTTAATAAGACAATGTAAATAAAACATTCTTACAAAAATATATTCAATAAATGAGTTGGGAATATGTTATCTGTAATAGGATTTTGATTCTCTTTTTCTGGATTTAGCTTATGGCAACAAAAAATCTTAAACTTGTAAGATTTCTTTTTAAATATAAAACATAAGAGTTGTAGGGAGAAACTTAAGCATTTATACCTAATGTTAAAAATTGTGTTGCCACTAATAGCGTTCAGCATAGCAATTTATTATTTAGTAATATTGCAATTGCACCACATGTTTTGAACTTTATTGTTAGGACAATAAGGATATTAATTTATGTTCTAGGAGTTCTACATAATAAGAATAACAACATTATGGAGTGTAGAAGTTTCTAAACTCCATAGTTGAAACGCTTAAATGTCAATTTACGAGCACGAGATGTGACAAGTAGTTACCTATATTCTCGTCCTTCACATATTCGATCAAGGTGGCTACGATACAATATAAAGCATTTCATGAGATATTTGCAGATCGCTCAACGATCGGTTGGCACACTCGACAAACGCGACTTGCGGCACGCGGTCGGCATCGCTTATGTATATAATGGCGCACTCGACAGTCCCGCGACAGGCAGTACCTACATCAACTATATAACGGCCCAGCCACGACATCGGTCTAAGCGCGACAGCGGTGAGCGGCAGCCATACGTGCGAATGAAAATTCCCATCGCTGTGTCTCGCTCCAATGTATGGGCGCCGCTCACCTCTGTCGCGCTTAGACCAATGTCGTGGCTGAGCCGTAATGGCGCACTCGACAGGCGGTCAGTGAGTAGCGCGGCGACGGCGCGTGCCACGTGCCAGATTGGTTATGATGCTGTACAGATGCTGGCACATGCCCGTCGCTCTCAGCTTTCGCGCAGAAGAGTGTCGCATCGCATTTGAAGGTGTAGTGGGCGTCGAATACAGTGTTGGTTATACTGACATCGCCTATGTAATGGCGCACTCGACAGGCTCGTCCCTCGGCAGGCGGTCGGCCAGCAGCGCGGCGACGGCGCGCGCCAGGTAGGTCATGGTGCCGTAGGAGCCGCTGGGCGCCGAGTCGTACAGGTGCTGGCACACGCCCGCCGCGCCGCCGCACAGCAGCGCGCCGCCCAAGCACCCGCCGTCCGACTTCGCGCAGCAGAGGGTCGCGTCGCCGTTGCATCGCATCTGAAGTTAAAATCGGCATTTTGTCAGAACACATGGGTAGGCTGTCAACTTTGTCAGTAAATAACAGACGCGAAATACAAATTTTCTATTGAACGATTAAGGTGACCTAATGAAGAGGCACACTCAAAGGTTAATGACAGATGGCGCCACCCTATTAGTCCGTACGTGAGAGCGAGAAGATGATATGTTTTTTCTCTCTCTCACATATGAATGACAGGCTTTACATCAAGAAAGGTCACGATTCATCTGAAAAAGGAACCTTTCTACCTCAATTTTAGATGGGAACTGCTTTATTGCTCATGAAACATAAAAATGTGTCAACACCATAAGCGATTCCACCATAAGTTACCTTTCGTTGTCATTTTCTCTTAGTTACCAAGTCGGAACAACAAAATATCCTCACCTGGTCTTCCAAAAATATCTGATTAGCCTTGTGCACCAGATGCTCCACCGTAATGGGCCCGCCCAGGTGCCCCACCGCCTTATACTCCACCACGAGGGTCAACACCATAAGCGCTTCCACCACGAGTTGACGGTACTCCGGCTGGGGTATGGAGTTCAGCACCGTTTCTACGGCGAGCGCGAACTTTAATTCGCCGGACGTCATTTCTTGGGTCAGATTCGGTTGCAGCACTTTGCCTTGGATGATGAGACCTTGACACTGGGGAGAGAAATGTTACGTTTAAAACAAGGTTTTGGATACCTTCTAAGATACAGCATTAAGACGATACAGGAGGGGTCAATTCTCCATACAAATGCTCTCGACTATTTCCTCCCTGGTTTTTGAAGATAGAGCAATGATATTTTCAACACATTATTATTATTTTTATCTGTGTCGGACCGTTTTGATTTTTTTGATATTTTGATTTTTAAAGAAGCTAGAGCCAATCAAAATTTTCCAAAAAACGACATTTGATTATGGCGTAAAAAAGGTGTGATACTCAAGATTGGTACCAATTAGCCAAAAAAACTAAACGCTCCGACACAGATTATTTCGTTGTTATTCAGATTCTCAAATTTCGTTCCATTGATTAAGTTTTGAAGGAGGAAACAGTCGAGAGCGGAACCTCGATTTTAAAGAGAATAGTTTCAAACGGGGGGAGAAAGTTTTCATAAAAGTGGTAGTGGTATACCTTTTCGAGCACTCCCCACACTCGTTGATAGAAGTCACTGGGCACGCGGTTGAGCGCGCCGTCCAGCCGGCGCCGGCGCAGCCACTGCCCCTGGCGGTCCGGCTCCGCTATCGGCGCGACTGGAAAATATTGACATGTATTACTTTTTACTTTCAACAAAAAATATGCGTACTCTTTTGACGGTAGATGTCCTAGAATGTGTCCCTAGGAAAGCGGTCCCTTAATAGCGGCCGTTTTCATAAAAATATATTGATGGAGCATGGAGACGTCCGCTATATGACGGCACCGCTCTCCTAGGAAACCGGAGCTTAAGGCGCAAAAAAATGTGGAAGTATTCGCTGATACTGTTGATAACTCGGTTGGTAGAGGACTGGTATTAAAGAGACGCAAGTTCGAATCTCACCAGAAACAGCGAGTTAGACCCACTATTCCTTTCTTCCTAACGAACTGGAAAAATCTTAAAAAAAAAACTTTGAAAAGTGCAAAATAAACACAAGTGCAGTGATATACACGCATCAGCTCGAAGAGCTGCTAGTGTATCATAATAAATAATAATCTTATACTATTAAACGAGCAATTCTTGTATATTTATTTATTTATTTATTTATATATACCGACGATCTCGGAAACCGCTCTAACGATTTCGCTGAAATTTGTTTTGTGGGGGTTTTCGGGGGTGAAAAATCGATCTAGCGTAGCCTTAGATCCCGGAAAACGCGAATTTTCGAGTTTTCATGAGTTTTTCTTTCGCATTTGTAAACGTAAAATATGGTCCTTAATTTCGCCGCGCGCGCATCGATTCCGCTTAGCTCAGTCGCACGAGGTCGGTCTAATGTACGCAGATAGATCGTAGGTGTCAGGGTTTCGAATCCCGGTCAGAAATTAAGTTTTTGTTTTTTGTCTTTTTTTTTTGTTTTTGTATTTATAAGAGTTTTTTTTATCTAAAGACGTGATATATTAAAATAGAACCGAGCGAAGCTCGGTCGCCCAGATTAATAATAAATATCGGTATAGAGGCAGGGGCGGCTCAATCCGCGAGTCTATCGCCGTGCTACAAGTATATGCCGGCGGCCGCGAGTTGCGGCCCATTCAGTGGTGACGACCTTTGCGCGGCGCAATAGAATTCAATGTTGGCTGGTCGCGTGCGGTCCCTTTGTTAATGTAGGTAAGAATTTGGAATGGCGGCATTTTGTGAACATCAAAGGAGTGAGCCTTCTGTAATTGTACTATTATACATATATTCTGTGATAGATGTCAAATATGTGGTCGTTATTACATAGTATACGAGTAGGTACATACTGTCCTCAATGTTGCCCTGCAGCGATTGTCCCGACTCCAAGATTATCTGCGATTTCTTGCCGTACCGGTGCGACTTGTTGCTCACGATTGAGAAGTTTCCACGACCCACTAAAATAAAATAAAAATATAAAGAACTAGTTAGCATTGTTCTGAAAATCAGTTAGGTAAGGGTTAAAACTTGTAATTTTTGTCTGATTATTTTCGTTCTATTCTAAGAAATACTTATTAGATACAATCTAAACAAACAATGGTACGTAACAGATATCACAAATTACATCAATTCCGTTTCTTCTATAAACTAAACATGTTCTAGTTTTATCTGATCTATATTAAAGTATAAGGAGTTGTATCCATGACAGAGGTTTAGTAAGGAATATATAGAATCAACAGTAGAAATGCTAAGCGGGCGATGTGTCAATATGACCTTATAGCATTATACAACAGGTACAAGTTTCTAAACAAATTTGAACGATGTGAAGAATTTTATTGCATTTTGTCAAAGACGGTCGTACATACACTTCAGTCGACCTTAGACTTTTGTACTGAGACCGACAGATCTACATAGCATAACACATTCGTGCGATTTTCTTTATTTAAGACACTTTGGAATCTGGCCAAAAATCGCATAGTATTGATTCACTTTTTTATCGTTCAGTGTTTATTGATATACAAAATACAAGGTACAAACAATGGACCGCTTAGTCACTTCTGCTATTGGCTGCCATAAAAAGAATGAAGCTAAAATGTACATGAAAAGGAACCAATTTCACGTAAAACTGCAACAATGACGTCACAAATACATATACATACACAAACAACGTCGATATCAAAAGTTTTATGACAAAGGGGTTGTACACTCCACATATACAAAAGCAAAATGCTATAGTGCACAAGAACTCGCCTTTACTCTTAGCGAACTTCTCCTTTATTACACACAGAGAATTTGCTGGAAGGGAAATATATATTTGTAGATATGGTACACATACATATACATATAGGAAAGTGGATTATTACTTATGGAGTAAGAATTGTATGGAATTTCCTTTTACCCCATATAACTTTAAGTAGGTGTAATATTAATAAGTTTAGTATTTGAATTGAAATATCATACACGAAAGAAAAAACGACAAGGCCCACTGGTGGCCGAGCCGGAAAACGAACACGAGTCTTCAGCTTATATGGCTAACGTTATTACACCACTAGACCACCCGCCCGCCGTGGTACCCGACGAAATTTCTCTAGTGTATGTTATCTCTGATAAGGCTAGGCGCCTTTTGGCCAACTCTAAGGGCGAGCAATTCGTGCTTGCACCTCCTATATGAATCCTTTACAGGATTACGGTATAGCGAGAGAGATGGTGCTGCCATCAAATCATTTAACACAAATCAAATTATTTGATGGCATTTTTCCCTAGTTGTATAGTATTTGAATTAGGTGTTAGTAAGTAGGTATTAAGTATTATACATAAACCTCTAAAATATTGATAAAAGTCTAATTCCAATTTAATTAATTTTTCTAGGCATGGCAAATAAGCTTACGGTCTGATGGTAAGCAGTGACCGTAGCCTATGAACACCAACTCCAGAGTTCTGCGCATTGGCTCTCTACTTTTGACCACCTATTGCGTTATAAAATACAAGCGAACAGCTACTATTAAAGATTACATACAAAATTACTAATGTTATTATTTCATTATGAAGTAGGTCCCAGAATATTCCCATATAGGCAGATAATCTAAAGTCTCCGCCACACATAAAGCGTTTTGATAGCGTAGCGTTAGCGCGCGCATTCCGCTCGCAATCCGCGTGCATTCCCGCCGGCGTCCGCTGAGTGCAACGCCAGCGTTCGTCCGGCGCACCGCTATCATTGCGCTTCGCTAACGCTCCGCCTACGCTCTCAAAACGTGCATGTGTGGCCGAGCTTAGTACAGTGACCGGCATAAATAAGTGATGCTTTTCGTACCTTGTCGCTTTTAATCGTTTGACAATTTCGTATGACATTTCAAACTCGACGTTAAAGTGACAAGGTACAGAAATCATCACTTATTTATGCCGGTGACTGTACTAACGTTTCTATTGGCACTTACCACTATTGATGGCAAACTCCTTTCCGCTCAAAATATGGTACAGCAAGTTCTTCATTTCGAACGGAGACAGGTTGAGAAGGTGCTCCGAGGCCTCCTCGCCGTCGCACGATAACGTTCTGGATAGTTCTGTGGCCATCACCTTTACACGAGATAGTTTTCAATTAAAAGTGGAACAATTCATTGCCTCGAGCGAGGCGCGACAGTGCTGAATTATCAAGTCCACGGCAACTAGTGAACTGCGATTCCAATACACTCCTCCTAATTTTTGTTAGTTAATAAAGACCCCATTTTACAGTCACTTGTGTTGGCTACCATGAGTTTTTAAGACTTTTCTCGATAGCGTAAATGTAAACAGTGCTTTTAAACGGTTATTTCTAACTAAATATTACACATAATTTCCGTGACGCTATCGAGCAACGCATTAAAAAGTCATGACCAAATTTTGTTCCTACTTTACTGTTACTAACCATGCTATGGAATGTAAAGATTCTGAAATAAATGAGGGTTGAAAATAGTCTGAATTGCTTCGAGAAAAGGATGATACGGCCGTGCCTCTTTTTGCTGGACTTGGCGGGGGCACTACCGTGGCCCCAGATTGATTAATTTACACAAAAAAGGTTCCATAGGTACCTGGATAATCAATCCGACGCGCAGTCTAAGCATCTCCAGAAACAGTTGCGGCTCGGTCCTTATAAACATGGCTAAGTAGACAAGGAGTTCTTGTGTCAGCATCGCTGTACTCTCGTCGTCGCCGTATGCCTGGCAAACAACTTGTTAATGAATATGCATAAAAGAACTATGATGGGAAATGAGGTGTAAAGTCTAAGAATAAAATCATGCACGCGTATGTTCGTAAACTGCGAAGTTTGAGTCAGTAGAACGTGGAAGATTTTTATTAGTTGACATATCCCGCAGTCAAGATTACCCTACGTGCCAGAGCCGTAGCGTTTTTACTAGTAGCTAAAGGCTGAAAGCTTTAGCTAATAAATAATTATCTGCTCTGCCCTGCGATGCATATAAATTACTTGGCCTGCGTCTCGGCATAATAAACATTGGCCCAATGTGGTATAGTTTTATTCAAGAAGATGTGTGCTTTCGTGATCGTAAAAAAAAATACAGTAAACGACTAACGTTTTTGGCCATCGGTAGTCTCAATGAGCGTGACATTGACATGTTTCGGATGCAGAACATTTTGCGTGTCTATATATAAACGTCTAGTTTATAGCATTATTCAATTTATATGTCGAACCTAACTACACAAACCATTATTTTCTTCTGTTCTAAATGATTTCTCTTATAATAAAAAGAAACGAAACTCAAGAGAAAATCTAACTACCAAAAAGTTACCTTCTTGTGTTCGTGATCATTCTTCTCATTGCGAAATGTCTGCGTGTAAAAAACAGTGGAATATTTAAAATACAAAACAATTTATTTTAAAGCACTTTTACATAGGAAAATATGTATTTGTTTACAACTCTTTCCGCTTTTAATATTTAGAGATTAATTACCAATAGCTGATCAAGAAACTTTAGTCATGACACTCGCGACATCTAGTGGTATAATCGGTTAATGGCTACTACATTATAAGAGAAACAATTCTAAAATACGTTATCGCTTATCGTATTTACCCATCGTAGAATTATTTCAAACATTTGGTGGTGTGTCGTCGTTGGTCAACGCGCGCGTTTGGACTCACCAGATTTATGCACAATATGCTGCCTCAGTTCGTTCTTAGGCAGCGGAGCTGTTTATATGTAGTATGTTCGTTATTCGGCGGCATGCCCACGGTGATCTGTTTCTGCCGCACAAGCAGGCCAGTTACTGCCTTGTCAGGTCCTCAACCCCCTTGCCAAGCATACCAGCTGAGCTATACTATACTATATGATTAGAGTTATCAAGTGTATCAGCTGTCTCAGTTCGTTCTCAGGCAGGGGTGCAGTGATAGTGTGCTCATTATTCGGCGGCATGCCGAAGGTCATCTGTTTCTGCCGCACCAGCAGATCAGATACTGCTTTAGCCAGGTCCTCACCCCTCTTGCCAAACATACCAGCCTTGCTACTATATGATCAGACTCACCAAGTGTATCAGCTGTCTCAGCTCGTTCTCAGGCAGTGGAGCAGTGATAGTGTGCTCATTATTCGGCGGCATGCCGACAGTCATCTGTTTCTGCCGCACCAGTAGATCAGATACTGCTTTAGCCAGGTCCTCACCCCTCTTGCCAACAATACCAGCCCAGCTATACTATACTATATGATCAGACTTACCAAGTGTATCAGCTGTCTCAGCTCGTTCTCAGGCAGTGGAGCAGTGATAGTGTGCTCATTATTTGGCGGCATGCCGACGGTGATCTGTTTCTGCCGCACCAGCAGATCAGTTACTGCCTTGGCCAGATCTTCAACCCTCTTGCCAAGCATGCCGGCTGTGTGTCGCACGAGGCCCCATAGCTTCTGCGTGCATGCCTTTTCGTAGAGGGCTTTGAGGAGGTCTTTCACTGTTACTGCTTTGCCATTTTCTGTCATGCCTGAAACAAATTGCATGTATTAGATTTTTAGTTAGTTGTAGATGTGAAGTTAGTCGTGAGAGAAATACAGCAGAGAAAACATGATTAACTTATTTAGTCTTTTGTGGCTAGTTGATAACTATTCAGTTCAGTCTAATAAGCAATATAGTCTATAGGCCCTAGCGCAGACCCATAAAAATCGGCTCAAAATTGACACGTGAAGGTACGCAAAAAATTTATCTTTTGCTGCTTGATTTGGGCATTTAGCCACAAACATTTGACTATAAAAACAGCCCTAAGACATTTAGATCCATCGTGAATAATTTCCTCATATAATCCAGTACCGGTGTTGAAGTCGAGCCCGTGCGTGTCGACCAAGTACTGCAGGATGTCGCCCTGCTCGTCCAGGCTCTCGGTCTCGCGGAGCATCGCCAGCAGCTCGTCGGTCTCTGCTCCCGTACGACACACTCATGTAGCTGTACACATTGCTACTGACCGGTGTTGAAGTCGAGCCCGTGCGTGTCGACCAAGTACTGCAGGATGTCGCCCTGCTCGTCCAGGCTCTCGGTCTCGCGGAGCATCGCCAGCAGCTCGTCGGTCTCTGCTCCCGTACGACACGCTCATGTAACTGTACACATTGCTACTCACCCGAGTTGAAGTCGAGCCCGTGCGTGTCGACCAAGTACTGCAGGATGTCGCCCTGCTCGTCCAGGCTCTCGGTCTCGCGGAGCATCGCCAGCAGCTCGTCGGTCTCTGCTCCGCGTACGACACGCTCATGTAACTGTACACATTGCTACTGACCGGAGTTGAAGTCGAGCCCGTGCGTGTCGACTAAGTACTGCAGGATGTCGCCCTGCTCGTCCAGGCTCTCGGTCTCGCGGAGCATCGCCAGCAGCTCGTCGGTCTCTGCTCCCGTACGACACGCTCATGTAACTGTACACATTGCTACTGACCGGAGTTGAAGTCGAGCCCGTGCGTGTCGACCAAGTACTGCAGGATGTCGCCCTACTCGTCCAGGCTCTCGGTCTCGCGGAGCGTCGCCAGCAGCTCGTCGGTCTCTGCTCCCGTACGACACGCTCATGTAACTGTACACATTGCTACTGACCGGTGTTGAAGTCGAGCCCGTGCGTGTCGACCAAGTACTGCAGGATGTCGCCCTGCTCGTCCAGGCTCTCGGTCTCGCGGAGCATCGCCAGCAGCTCGTCGGTCTCCTGCTCCGCGTACGACACGCTCATGTAACTGTACACATTGCTACTGACCGGAGTTGAAGTCGAGCCCGTGCGTGTCGACCAAGTACTGCAGGATGTCGCCCTGCTCGTCCAGGCTCTCGGTCTCGCGGAGCATCGCCAGCAGCTCGTCGGTCTCTGCTCCCGTACGACACGCTCATGTAACTGTACACATTGCTACTGACCGGAGTTGAAGTCGAGCCCGTGCGTGTCGACCAAGTACTGCAGGATGTCGCCCTGCTCGTCCAGGCTCTTGGTCTCGCGGAGCATCGCCAGCAGCTCGTCGGTCTCCTGCTCCGCGTACGACACGCTCATGTAACTGTACACATTGCTACTGACCGGAGTTGAAGTCGAGCCCGTGCGTGTCGACCAAGTACTGCAGGATGTCGCCCTGCTCGTCCAGGCTCTCGGTCTCGCGGAGCATCGCCAGCAGCTCGTCGGTCTCTGCTCCCGTACGACACGCTCATGTAACTGTACACATTGCTACTGACCGGAGTTGAAGTCGAGCCCGTGCGTGTCGACCAAGTACTGCAGGATGTCGCCCTGCTCGTCCAGGCTCTCGGTCTCGCGGAGCATCGCCAGCAGCTCGTCGGTCTCTGCTCCCGTACGACACGCTCATGTAACTGTACACATTGCTACTGACCGGAGTTGAAGTCGAGCCCGTGCGTGTCGACCAAGAACTGCAGGATGTCGCCCTGCTCGTCCAGGCTCTCGGTCTCGCGGAGCATCGCCAGCAGCTCGTCGGTCTCTGCTCCCGTACGACACGCTCATGTAACTGTACACATTGCTACTGACCGGAGTTGAAGTCGAGCCCGTGCGTGTCGACCAAGAACTGCAGGATGTCGCCCTGCTCGTCCAGGCTCTCGGTCTCGCGGAGCATCGCCAGCAGCTCGTCGGTCTCTGCTCCCGTACGACACGCTCATGTAACTGTACACATTGCTACTCACCGGAGTTGAAGTCGAGCCCGTGCGTGTCGACCAAGTACTGCAGGATGTCGCCCTGCTCGTCCAGGCTCTCGGTCTCGCGGAGCATCGCCAGCAGCTCGTCGGTCTCTGCTCCCGTACGACACGCTCATGTAACTGTACACATTGCTACTGACCGGAGTTGAAGTCGAGCCCGTGCGTGTCGACCAAGTACTGCAGGATGTCGCCCTGCTCGTCCAGGCTCTCGGTCTCGCGGAGCATCGCCAGCAGCTCGTCGGTCTCCTGCTCCGCGTACGACACGCCCTGCGACTCCGATGCGGTACGGTTGCGGACGATCACCGGGATGTTCTTGTTTATGGGTCCTGAAATAGTATTTTAGGTATCAGAAGGATCAAAAAAGGGGAGTATGGGCCCATTTTCAAGTACTAACCAGCTCGACCCGACCTCTCGTCACTCATGCACTTATTTATTAGTGCTTAAAAATGAACAGTTCAAGACCTAGACTCTTCGAAATTTGTCGCGAGAGTGACTAAATCCACGCAAGTTAATCCCTCGTAGCACTCGTACGCTGCCTGTCAAATCTGAACGTTGAAACAGTGACCATGACATGTCTAAATTGTCTAAGCATAGGTCGAAGCAAGAAGGATGTTCCACTAACCTTGTTCTTTGGGTGGAGTGGGTAATTTTTCTTTGACGACTTCCGTTGGTGTGATCGAGCCAACGCCTAATCCAGTAGTAGACGTGCCCCTAGAATAGAAGTCGTATTATTACGTATATGAAGATAGAATGGAACATGATCCATTTCTTGACTTGTGAAGTATTTGGTAATGCCGGGGATAGTAATGCCGCGGATAGTAATGGCTATATTCAGATTCAACTGTCTAAGCAGTCCTTCCTTAGATTCGATAGCGGACACGCGAACATTCCGGCGTGCGAGCAAATGATCGCAGTAGGTAACTCGTTTTCTCACCGAAGCACTGTGTTAACCCACAACAGAGGGATGTGGGCTACCAAGTTTAATGCTTTTTTTGGGTGGACTTTACTTATGAGTGTGACTCGAGATGCGTTTAAGGGCGAGCAATTAGTGCTTGCACCTCCTATATGAATCCTTTGCAGGATTACAATATAGCGAGAGAGATGGCGCTGCCATCTATACAACTAGGGAACAAAACAAATCGAGATGCGTTTGTTGACAGTTGTTGCAAGACATACTTGGTGATAGATTTCCTCCTGGCGTCGTCAGGCGATGGGCTGCGGCCGTAGTGCGGATCCACCTCGAGCCAAGATGACTTTCTCTCAAGCTGCGGGCCCACGTTCTCCCCCTCCATGCCGAGTGTCTCCGCTGGAAGAGTGTTTCAGAATGAGTGCACAGTCTAACAAATAGTTCCGTACACGAGTTTATGAGTTATACAGAAAACAGAATGACAAATAGTTAAATGTCTAATATAATATACCTATATATATTGTATAATGTAAACTGTCGCGCACAAGTCAAATTTTATAATTGTATTTTGTATACCATTTGTAAAATATTTGCATACTGTTTAAAAATCGAAAAAGATACAATTTTCTGTGTAATTTATACCCTTTTTTGATTGTTTGTTTTGTTTGTTTGTTCTGTTTTGACGAGGAGGCAAAATGAAAATTATGTACATTTTCGTGGTGTCTAATCTCTGTTCATACAAATGAATTTTTCAGAAAATTTACCTATGTAATATTCATCAGTCAAGTTTGGGTCAAGAAAACGTCGTCGTGAGGCCTCTGAGGCCTGGTTTCGTCGCTGGGTTGGAAGGTCGCTAGGCAGGCGCAAACAGTGCCTAGAACGTTGCAATTTCGAATGGAACAAAGGCAAAATTGAACCGAGACAAAAATCTGGCGCAACGTTACGAAGAAGATAAGACGTGTCATTTATTTTCCGGTGGGCATAACTTTTGATAATGTTTATTTTAGAAACATAACTCACAGTCCACGTTGATGGAGCGCGTCTTCTTGATGGCCCCACGCACTGACATGCGTCGCTTCAGCATTCGCGGGTTATTCGCGCCTGCTGGTCGCGAAAGGAAGCTCAACTTGGTGCTGAAGGACTTGATTAGGTGCTCTTCCAAGTAGCTCTGCACTTGTGGGTTGAGTTCTACATTTAAAAAAAACACATTAATTAATTATATAGGTTAAAACCTAAACATAAAAGGTCCGGCATACAAGAAAAAAATACCGAGGGATTTACACCATTGTGTGCAACAATAAGTCTAATTTAATTTGTTGTCGTCGAACGAAAGACGTCAAACGAATACATTTATTATCTCTGTGTGTTTGCATTGTATTCGGTTTATGTTAGTAATATTAATAAGTACTTACTGTCTGGATAACCGTCTTCTTGACTTCCCAAGAAACTCAAATTGGTGATCGCAGAAGTACTTAAAAAGTCTCCCAGATTTCCCAAAGTCACTCGGGTACCATTAATATACCCTGACTTCAACTTCTTCATGGTTGTAATCATGGCCATAGGGATTCTACCTTGGTCTGAAATGTAATATATGAATGAATTTTTATTGAACATTATATAAAAATATTTATAGAATATTTGATAAAAAGCTAGAAGCAAGGTAGGGTTAACTTTATACTTGATAGATAATATTGTTTGTAAAATCAATATGGCTGACGACTATATGAGAATAATTTAGGTATACAAATGTGAAATGTACACTGTTTATTCTCATAGTTCAGTGTATAATTTTCCATCATATTTGATAGGAAAATATATTGAAAAATATATGAGACAGCTATAACTGAATATTTTGAACTTTTGAAATACCGTCAGCGTAAGTTATTTCAGATATTGGAGGACACCTTACAACTACAAACTAAGCAAAGGTTGTATACTATGGGCGCTAGGCGACGATGTACATACTTATATAGATAATTACATACTTATATACTCGTACCTACATAGAAAACACCATGTCTCAAGAACAAGTGCACATCGCACAAATAAATGTCCTCCCCGGGATTCGAACCCAGGATCATTGGCATAGCAGACAGGATAGATTGGTTGTTCCTATACCTTTCCATATCCATTACGAATACAGAAGAATACATTTTCACTCTGTTGACGTATCTGGCGGACATTTAACATTTGAGCAATAAACACACCGTGCAGGCATGCAATGTGTTAAATATTGTTGGGATCTATCAAATGCATACAAATATTAAGTACAATGTTATCAATAAGTGATAAAATCAGGGACGGCTATGAGTGTTTATATTAAAGCATACTTTTTTTTTCGAATATAAGCACTTAGGCTCAATTTGTTAGGGGTATAGATAGAGCTTATTGGCCTGGTGACTGTTAAGACTAAAGCAAGAGCGCTAAACGAATAATTTCGTACATTGACCCGGTTGTTCCTATCCCTTTCGCACGAGCATAAAATCTACTGCTGTCCCGTAGTGAGTGACATTAGCCTGCAGTATTGCGTGACACCAATTAAGCACAAAAGCAATAGATACAACCGGGTCAATGTACAAAATAATTATTGTATTTATTGTTTATCGTCAATACTTTATCGCAGAAGAACAGGTCTGCTTAATATAATATCTTAAGTATACATATTTATTGTTCGTATATAGCTTAAGTAATAAAGAAAAGACGCATTCCACAAGGATTTTCGTACAGAAGCTCATCTGTTACTACCAACCTCTATTGTGCGTGCAATAAATAATTATATATTAGATGTTTCGTTAATGATGCCGGCTGTCGATGCCAGTGTGCGATCAATTTTATTATCATAACTCGCCTTAGTGTAAGGCCTCAGTGCACGCTGCACGCCCAGCGTGCAGCGGGGCAGGACGTGCGGCGTGCATGAACAATTGAAGCTCATAGGACGGTGTCAGGTAGAGCGGCATCGTTTTGCGTGTAAGCTAACACGGGAGCGGCAAACACGACCACTAGCCAGGCCTGTTCTACACCCGTCTTGGTACTCTTGGTCTGTGGCTAACAAGTGTCGGACACGTATAATATAGATAGTAACAGTCGAGCTTCTGTACGAAGATCTTCGTGGAAAGCGTCTTTTTATAGCATCTGTTAGTTTACCCAACAAATACTGCGTGGCTAGTAGCGTGATGGTCGGGCGGCCGAGCATCTGCTTCCAGCTCATCCCGAGGAAGGCGACGTTAGCGGTGAACGTGCTGGCGAGCAACGCTGTGTCGCGAGACATGTAGTACTCCTCGTAGTCGAAGTTCTGGACACGCGAGGGTTAAGGATGGTTTGAAGCCTGGCGTCCACTTAGGCGGAATCGAGCGGCGTCGAATCGAGTCCTCATACATTTGAATGCGATTCGACGCGTCGCTAATGGAATGGAATTCGCAGAAGGCGAATTAATGAGACGACACGGCGAGCCTAGTGGAAGTAGTGGACGCCAGGCTTTAGTGTGAAGCGGATCGACTTCATAAACAATTGGTCGTGCTGATCGATCCGAGGGGTCGTTCCACTGTATAGTAGCTAGGTACCTAATACATGTGGACCTCTTCTTTTTTGTTAGTAACATGTTGAATATAGGTATGTAATGGGTTAGTAAAAAAGAATGAAACACTCTTTTTAGCTTAATACAACAAATTAGGGTCCTAATGGAAATTTTTGATAACTAAGGGAATCTATAATATAAACTATTAAAAACAAATAAAAAATATACCAGGGCTCACAGCAAGCGTATCCAAATTAAAATAAACCAAAACGATACCTAAATATGTTTGATTCAAAGTCAAAACAACAAGTGGTCGACCAAGGAGATTTTGCCAAGAAGACTTCAGGAAGTTAATTTCTGCTTTGAGTGTGTCAACCATCAGCTCATAATCGGAAGCAATGTAGAATCGTTTCATGTCAGAAAACTATCGAAATAAATATATAAAAAATTAAATTTTTAGATCAGACTATGAGTCACCTACAGTCTGGCAGTCAGTCTGGCTAAAAAGAGTAGAAATTAAAATGTGGCAACACTAGTGATGTCCCGTTTTCTCATATTTATTGATTTGAAAAGGATGATACTATAATGTTGCCATTTTTTAATTTCTACTCTTTTTAGTCAGACTATGGGATATGGGGTGAATTGTCAGAGGATTGCATAAATGGCGCCTGCGGTTTCGGTATCTATTTTGGTCTATATTTTATTAAATCTTTGAGATGAAAAGTTACATATGGCGCCATCTGTAAAATACTCCAACTGGCTATCCCCATCAGGCAAAGACCGACACTAAAAAAATAAAGATTGTTATTATGTAATATAGAGAGATCAATTGTTAATAGAAAAATTACCTGTGGTGTAAAGGCGAATATCCTATCATTCAACGAGTACAACTTGCTTGTACTGAGTATACCAACATCTCGGGATTTTCTTCCGGACAGTCCAAGTTTTTTATTTCTACCTGGAAATAAAAGTAAAAAGTTTTCTAGCAACTGACTACTGCTACCCTAGGATTGACTGGATCGCTAATGTATAATGACTTACTACAGAAAAATTGATCACATGGATCATTATTGAATATGGACAATATGATAATAGAGAAGTTTCCAGTAGTAAAAAAAAAAAATCTACACACGAAAAAAAGCATCAGATAATTATTAGAAAAACATAGACACTAGTTTTTTTTAAACCCAATTTTTATTTAATGAGTCGGGGAGAAAGCTGTAAAGTAAATCAGTTGATCGTGACGTCACTCGACACAATTTCATATTAACTCCATATTATCAATTTGATTAAATTTGTTTTGACAGTCCTTAACAAGAAGCTGATTTGGCTAGAAGGCAAGTAGCCTATTATGTATTTCAGGAATTTACCTAAATATGTGTAAAGATGACTTAGCACTCTAGCTGGTTGTACTTCAATAGGCGCAACCTCAGCTATCGTCTGTACGTGCAGATCATACTCGATCAACTTGTCCCGAATCTCATTGTCCTCAGCTAAGATAACGATCTGAACTACTACGTCGGGCTTCTTCTCTGAACACAGTCTTCTGTTCAGTGGGTCCAGTTCTCCGACAGCTAGGAAACCCTGCGAACATATACATGTAAAATTATTTTTACATAAATTGAAAATTTTTAAGAAAACATTGCAGTAAGAAATAAATTTAATTAGAAACCAAAATAAATGTCCCCAATGGCCCCTCCTACAATTTACAATCTAATATAGTTTTTGGCTAGTCTATGGCCAAGAGTAAGCCCATTTATAATATAAAAAAAAAACCAAATCTCCACATAACAAACTTCTAATTTTGAAAGTGAAAAAACTCGCTTCCTCTTACCTCTTGCAAGAGCTTTCCCAAAATATATAAAGACTGACCCCAAATAAAAGGACAGCGGCCCAGCGGTATACGCTCCTGGCTCCCGGGTTGGCACAGTTCCAGATTAGCCTTCTCTGCCGGCACCGCATAAAGCTCTGGCACCAGCTTTATCCCATCATCCCCTTTCCTTATCATTATATTTTCTAACTTCTGCATATAATCTGATATATTTTGTTTCTCTCCTTGGAAGCAATAATCCAATATCAAGTAGCAGAAGAATAGAGGCCATTCACATTCTATATTCTCAAACATTCTCAGCTCCCAGGGCTCATAATACAATCTATTAGGATCTTCTCTTGGTGTCTTGTGTCCATCTCTGAGAAATCTTTTACACCCATATTTTCCTTGTAGTTTATTGACTATGGTCTCTCTAGTTTTTGTTATTAACTGTGGGTCGTCAACAGCAAATGCTGGATAGCTTATAATGGAAAGCAATCCAGAATCCAACTCTTTACTATTTGATTCTCTGGGCAACATGGATTGCAATACAGCTTGGCATTTCTGAGCTTCATCAGCCAGTACATGAATGACACTGGAGGGGCCACCTCGGGCTCCAAAGAGGTCTAGCTCATTCATAGCCTCAAGAGCAGCTTTCGCCATGCCAATGGAGCTGGCATTCAATTCTGGCAGCCCATGGTTTGTTTTATCACCTCTCTCCCAGATACCATAGTCAGGAGTGCAATAAGCTGACTCAATATAAAACACTAGGTTCTGAATAAAAGCTACTTCATCCAATGAAAACACAATTTGCAGACCTGATGCTGTCATCTGGGCCAGAATCAAAAGGTAGAGGGAGATGGCATCAACCTGCAAGTGACCCCACTCATTGTCTTTGACCACACTGCGGCCAGTAGTGGATGAATACTTGGCATGCAATGAGTCTAAAGGGTGTTGAGTACTTTTGAATTTCTCAACTTTGTCTTTTTGTTGCATCATGGCCATTAAAAGACCTGTGGACCAAATATTGAAAAGAAAAACAAACTTTAAAATGATCAATTTATTTACTTAAAGTTCACTTATATCTATGTCTAAATATTTGCTTTATAAATACATATAATATGTTGTGAGAGTAGAATTTATGTCTGTTTGTAACGACTAGCATAAAATGAGAACAAATAATGATAAGGAAAATTACTGGCAAAAATTATATTAATAAGAAAATTTTAACTAACTTCATTTTGAGAAAAAGACTTAAAATACATGTGACCAGTTATCCATACTAATATTATAAACATGCTTTTTCACTTCATTTTGAGAAGCATGATAGACTTAAAATACATGTGACCAGTTATAATAATATATTTCATATGCAACAAAGTTACTTACCTCTCATCAACTTAACACAGCTTTGTTCTAGCTCATATGTTTTGGCACGGTCTTCATCTTGATCTGCAATCTTTTTGAAGGCCATAGACAGGCCCCATACCGCCAATATACAGTACAAATTGTCTCTAATCCAGGCATGATCATTGTCTGGGCTTGCAGGAAACAATCCAGTAACTGGCTGTTGATGATCCAAAATCAACTTATGCACTATCCTTTGGTAATAGTCCAGACGAACTCCAGAATTACTACGGGTTCTCATCGTGGACCAGTAAGTCACTAAAGCAGCATTTTCACTAATTTATCGTTTAAAATTATTCTCTGTCTTGTGGTCTATTTTGATTATGTCATTTGAAAGTCGCAATTGTCAAATCAAATGTCAAAGACGTACATTTCACTAAAAGTATTCGAGTTAGTGCTGAAAACGCGGAAGTTATAGTAAAAGCGGAAAATCTGCGGAAAAATTACTGACAGTGACAGTAGTAAGAGTGACACTGACAGTCTGACACTGACACGACACGTCCAGTCGAGCAACAAACAATATAATCTTTACACATTTGATATTGACACGTCCAGTCAAGCAACAAACAAATATGTATTGAGGGCTTGCTCCATATCAAATCACTTGCTCATCCCTCGGCTACAAGCTCTCTCCGCCTTGATACCTGTAAATGCATATTGGTCTCATAAAGATACACCTAGGTTTATATCTAGTTTTCGAAAAATTCAAGACCTGCCTGCCTTACTCTATAGCACAGGTAAAAATGTAATCTTTGAAACCGATTATAACTGTTTAATTTACTCTCCCAAAGTAATTTTAAATTTTAACATTAATAAAAATGACCCCGGAGCCAATGCAAAATTTAACAAAGAATTGGAAAAGTGGGAAGATTTCTTACCAATTTACACAGACGCATCAAAACTGAACAATAATAGCTGTGTGGGAGCAGCAATTTGGATACCCAGATACCGTATCCTTCTATCCTACAAATGCCCTTCACAGGCCTCTGTCTTTACCGGTGAATCAATTGCATTGATGGAGGCTGTGACATATGTAGAGTCTCACAGCATCCCAAAAGTTGTCATTTTCTCTGACGCTAAAAGCTGCTTACAGGCCGTATTGGGCAACCATTTCAAAATGAAAATGTTATCCCCATTCATCCTCAATCTGAAACAAGCATTACACAGATGTCACGAAAAAGGCCTACAGATAACATTAGTCTGGATTCCTGGCCACTGCGGGATAGAAGGTAATGAGGATGCCGATATGTGGGCAAAACAAGCAATCCTCAATGGATCAGACTCACACAGCATGGTTCTCGCATCCGACCTAATGATTAAAGCTCGCCGTGATTTGAGAGATGACTGGCAAAAACTATGGGACGCTTCCAGACGCCATGTTGGAAAACATTACGGAAACATACAGCCAATTATTCCATATAAACCATGGTTCTTCCGCTTCCGTTCCGCTACCAAATGGGCCACGTCTACACTCTGTCGTCTCCGATTAGGTCACGTCTGTACTCCGGTGTTCCTTGCCAAAATTAGGGTTCGGGATAGTTCCCTGTGCGAATGCGGGCTTGACGAAGGAAAAAGCCATAATAAAAAAAAAAAAAAAAAAAAAAAACGTCACGCTTCGTAACTCTGGCAGTAAATTTATTTATGGAAAATACTAAAATCAAAACTTTTTAGCCTAAAGTTTACTGGATTTTTGTTTATCACGATGTTTTACGGTCGTTTAAGCTTTCTTATACTGTTTATTCCTATAGCTATAGGAGTAAATGAAAATGTATCTAAACCCGAAACGACCCACAATACTACAAGCAGTGCACCTAAAAACTTGTTACAAAAAGAAGACAACAGTACGAGGAAAGGAATCACTTTGCCCGTCGAAGGAGGTGGTGACATTATAGTCGCGCAGTTAAATACATCGATTATAAAAGAAAACGACGGTATTTTATTATCTAAAATGCCGTCAGAGGAATTTGGAGGTACTTCGACTAAAACCAAAGGACACGTCGTGGGCAGAACAGGTGCTCCGGTGATGCCAGACTTAAATCAAATTTCAACCAAATCTCCTGTTGATACTCAGAAAAGTATTATTTTAGCTAAATTGAATAAAACAAAAACAGTGCCTCCTCAAACAAAAACTGTGTCTCTCAAACAAAAACAGTGCCTCCTCAAACAAAAACAGTGCCTCCTCAAACAAAAACAGTGCCTCACAAACCCCAAGTTTTAACATATAAAGAAGAAGGTGGCAGTATAATTGTAGAAAAAATGTCTCATCCCGGAATTGGTGATGGGTCATTTAAAACCCAGGCTAACAAGGCAGGCAGCCACCCGGGGATGATAATGCCCATTGTAATTACAATTCTGGTTGTACCTCTGTTTGCCGTGCTGGGCTACATGGCTCTAAAGAGGGGACAAGAAGCTTGGAAGAATAGGCATTACAAAAGGATGGACTTTTTACTTGATGGGATGTATAATGACTAAATTTTAAGAACTTTCAAAAATAAAAACTGCTATGGTTGAAGATATTATCTGGTTGATAAATTCGAAAAGCAATAATTTTGATTCAAACATTTACTACATTGCATAATTTAAATGTCATAGTTATTAAGATAAATGGGTTAAACATTGTTGTTTGCCGATTGTGAATGAAATTAATGTGTTAATTGTTAACAAAGTAATATGATATGGACATGAAGCTGTTATTTTAGTAGATATCATTTGAATTTATTGTGGTGCTTCAGAATGTGCCTTATTGATGATAAATTGAAAGTGGACCGACTAGCTAATATTTTTGTCTGTAGGTGTTAAGTTGCAGACAATATTACTATATTTTGTCTTCCTTTTATGATATTACTAAAGTTGTAATGTGATAGTAGGTAAAATAATCAAGTAGCTACATAATTGGTTGTAATAATTATAATGTTAAATTTTATATAAATGTTAAATATTGTAGTTACCAGAATTTATGGCCAATGTTTTGTAAAATGATGAATTAACAATTAGGTAGATCTTAATCTACTGCTTATAGGGATCCTGCTAATTGAAAGGATATAATTCATGATATATCTATCATAAAAGCATTAGACATAAAAAAAGCAATTCATAAAACTCCCGTAAGATTCAAACATATTTAAAAATATTTTAAGCGGGTTACTCACGTGTTAAGTAACCGAGGATCTTTCTGTGCGGGCTCATACTGCAAGCGCTTGCTCTGTGCCCTGCTACTCTTGAGAAAGATTCTCGGAAACGGATCGAAACATGTCGAACGTTACATCGACTTAACATGTGAGTAACCCGCTTAAATATTTTTAAATACATAATATTGGATATTATGAGCATTAGTTGGGATGGTAATAGGGTTACATGTTAAATATTATGATCTTGAAACAAATTCTGTGATGTTTGAGCAAAAATGATTATATAAGTATGTTAAATATAGTCAGTAGTATATCACAAAATAATTTGTCAGGCAGACCAACTAGCAGATCATCTTTTACTATTGAATACTCCTAAGCCTCTGTGTTCTTGACAATATGATATGCTAATATGTATACATTTGCCCCAGGAAACTTATGCATTTATAGAAGTATTGTTAAGTTTTATGATTATGATTTTCTACTTGCTATTTTAGATTATGTTTGTATCATTTTTTGAGTGGTATTTCTAAAGTCTAAGTACAATCATGTTTTAAGTTTTGTATTAATCAATTCAATCTTGCTTTGTACCAATTTCCCTGTATTTTTTATGTACCATATAATATAACTATGACCGAATATGTCTATTTTGTTGGATACATATACATATATATTTGATAAAAGTCGTTTTTATTTCTTTTCAAATTCTCTTCATGTGCAATAAGAACCTTTTTATCAGAATTTCTGTTGGAATTCTAAGTGAACTTATGGAGAATACCCAGTAACGACTAAGTCTTTGAAGGGAGCTACTGAACTGAAAAAGGTTTGGCTACGGTGACTGCTTACCATCAGGCGGACTGTATGCTTATTTGCCATAGTGTAGTTGCCATGTGGTTCAAATATAAAAATTTAGTGTTAATTGATGAACTTTTTGTAACGCCGAGCATTCTAAACGTTGTCTGAAACAGTGCCGTCAGCAAAAGCAAATGTCAACGTCAGTTCAATAAAGCAGTAGATTTTTGTCTGTGGTTGCAGGCTCTCAGGATTTTCAGCTTTTATAGTAGAGATTTATTTTTCATTGCTGATTTTAATACAGTGAAATGATAGACTGGATTTGAAACGTATGTTAGTTCTATATTTATTAATGCAAAATTCGGTGACATATTTGAGGAGTTTATGTGTAGATTAGTGATAACCTTGATTTTGTGCATTCGAATTGGTGCCTTAACTTTGTTCACAGTGATTTTGTTATTATTATCGAAATAAATACTGAGATAAACTCATTCCCTATAATAGTGTATTCTCCGATTCTATTATTCTCAAATTGATGTAAACGCACAAACGATGAAGTCCAGATTATGCTTTTTCTTATGTTATACAAACAAATCTTGTCAGCTTTTATAATTAGATGCACGAGAGTAATTTAGTTATTATCGGATGTTATGAGTTCTGATGTAAGATGGGCATCACTTACATTTGACATTGAGTACTTTTTCCTCATTGCAATAATCTCACTCTTGTAATAATCAAAAATTGCTAATTACTAATATTGTTATAATATATTTAGGTTTATCCTTTGAAGAGATATTCAGCTTACTAACTAATGTAAGCAATTGTAATTATCTACAGACTTTAGTGACATTTGGTTGCTAGTCTGTTTATATGTGTTATTCTTTTGTAGATTTTAATATGGGCAGGCCCAACTCTGGTATGATTGGAGAATGGATAGCATGAGACACTTACAAAGTACACAATGAGTGCCCCAGGTGGGTGTGTCAACTGCAGTGATGGCTCGGAGAAGTCCGACCTGAAGCATGACGCAGACTGCTCAGAGGGGGAAGATGCTCAAATTAGACTGGCACCCCATGTTCAGGCATACCTCGCTCACAACAGCCCTACAACCAACTGCTGTGGGCTCACCATCCCCATCGCCTTTGAAAGGGCTGCCCCTGGTACATGGTGGAATCCCAGATTTGATTCTGAAATACTAGAAGGCCAATATAGACATAGTTCCTTTAGACAAATAAGATTAAGATTCCGGTAAGTTAACCATATGAATTTTTATTTTGGTGTATATTAATAAAATGCATGGTTACCCATTTCTAAATGTTATAGCTGCAGTTTTTGTAATGTGTCCTTACAATGAATGTTATTTTCTTTTAATTTCAGATTTGCACTTTTATACATTTTGATATTTTCTATATCATGGTTTGTCTACTTTGTGGTCCTGGGTTTGAATGGCATGACAGTGAAATGGCCATTTCTGTGTTCTATATTTGCCGGAGTCCTGTTGATAACATCTGTCATGTTGTATGTCACATTCACAGATGTATACAAGGGGTATACATTCAAGATATCCTTAGTTATGGCCCTGGCGCTGTGCACTCTTAGCCTCTCACTCGTGACGCTCACCACACAGGCGCAGACCCACGGGCTGCCTCCCCGCGCGCTGACATCAGCCAATCAGGACACTTCATCATGTGCATTGAAATCCTGTTGATTATATACACACTTACACCTCTACCACTTTTTGCCTGTGTTATTACTGGAATTTTATATTCAATTGTTTTTGAAGTGTTGAACATTGTGTTGCACCTGACTGAACAGGAATGGCAAGGGCCCGGACTGTTTGTGAGGGTCCTGTTGCAGCTGTGTGTGCACATTATCGGTATCCATATATATTTAATGACATTTGTCAGAATGCGCGGTACATTTATGAAAGTAGGTCAGAGTCTGTTGGTGCGAAGGCAGCTAGAAATGGAGAAGCAATTGAAAGAGAAAATGATACATTCAGTGATGCCTCCGAAACTCGCGAGCTGCCTTATGGAGGAGCAAGTTTTGGAATCAGAGCCTAGTCTGAAGAATCATCACGATCCACTTAACGCGAGGCCTTCTAATCCCGGAGCGGGAGATATTAAGTCACTGTTCCGACCATTTAACATGAGCTGTATGGACAATGTCAGTATTTTATTTGCTGACATTGTCGGTTTTACGAGAATGTCCAGTAACAAAGGTGCTGAAGAGTTAGTGAATATACTGAATGATTTGTTTGAGAAGTTTGACGAGCTGTGTCAGATACACGGGTGCGAGAAGATCTCAACGCTCGGCGACTGTTATTATTGCGTGTCGGGCTGTCCGGAGCCGCGGCCCGACCACGCCACGTGCTGCGTGGAGATGGGGCTAGGTATGTACAATCAGTACAATCACTGACTCGTGACGCACTTGTTTACAATCCAAGGGACCGGCCACATCAGAGCGTCGCGTGTCTCCGGGTGCGCAACGGACGTCTGCGCCACGCCGCTTCAGTGTAATTCAAAAAACGTCTCCTCAGTACATTTTGTATAGGAAGGACGTAAGACGCGCCGCCAAGCGGCGCGGCGCGCGCCACGCCGCCGCCACGCCACCTGGGGCGCGTCTTACGTCCTTCCTATACAAAATGTACTGAGGAGACGTTTTTTGAATTACATTCAGGTGGCGTGGCGCGGACGTCCGTTGCGCGCCCCGAGACACGCAACGCTTAAGTGGGAACGCTGGCCAACAAGGCAGTCATGTCGCTATTATCTTCTAAATTGAAATTTAAAACAAATGATCTACCACGCTAACAAATCTACAATCGTGAATTAGTAATGTTCGATTTCTATAAATGTTTGCACACTTGCACCTATTGTACTACCTTATACCTATTGTTTTGTCAGATTATGCGCAAGCTTGACGCCCTAAAATATAATTCGTGGATATATATATATACAATGGTACGAGGGCTGATTGAAAAGTTCGCGGCTTTTATTTCTCTACGTAGTCCCCGTTAAGGTCTTTGCACTTATTCCATCTGGATTCCAAAGCCATTATACCACTTTAAAAAAAAAATCCTCCAGGCCTTCAAAATAGGTATCCACTTCAGCTTGGACCTCGTCGTTGGTCAAAAATTTCTTACCACCCATGTGTTTTTTTAAGTTTGGAAATAAATGGAAGTCCGATGGTGCCAAATCGGGTGAATAAGGCAGATGCGGCAATAATTCAAACCCGCAATTATGAATTTCTGCCATTGACTTTAGTGACTTATGCACGCGTGCATTGTCCTGGTGGAAAAGAACTTTCTTTGTCAGCACTCCAGGTCTTTTTACTTTCAAAGTCGACGTAAAAGTCGACGTAATCGACGTAAAAGTTCGCAATAATAGTCCTAGTTTATAGTCGTACCTTTTTGGAGATAGTCAACCATTATTACACCCTTTGCGTCCCAGAACACTGATGCCATAACTTTATTTGCCGACAAAATGGCCTTTGCCTTTTTGGGTGGCGGAGATCCAGCACGAACCCACTGTTTTGATTGCTGTTTAGTCTCGGACGTATAGTGGTAAACCCATATCTCATCCATAGTAACATATCTGTCCAAAAAGTCTTGAGGGTCAGCTTCATACAGGTCTAGACAGTCGCGTGAAATTGTTAGACGAGTGATTTTTTGTTCCACTGAAAGGAGCTTTGGAACCCATCTCGCCGACACCTTGGAAAACCCTAATTCGTTAACTATAATGTTTTGAGTTTTTTCATAGGAGATGCCTACGATGTCGGCTATTTCTCTCACTTTTAACCGTCGGTCTTGGATTATCATTTTGCATACAGTTGCCACATTATTTGGATTGGTCGCAGTAGTTGGCCTCCCGGAGCGAGGGTCATCTGCGATACTGACTCGTCCCCGCTTGAATTCAGCTGCCCACTTTTTTACCATCGTATATGATGGACCGGATTGCCCTAATGTACACTGCAAATCTTCATAAATTTGTTTCGCAGTCAATCCTTTTTTATGAAGATAGTTAATTACATCACGTTGCTCCAAATTGTCCATTGTGAAAAAACTGCTTACACGTATTTTTAAATGAGAGGAAAAACTTATTTTAAAATATTGCATTTAATTAAAATTTCGCGGGATGACAACTAAATAATGACAGTTCAAAATGACGGCAGAAAAAAGAAACTAAGTTTTTTTTTTAATGGTCAGGCCGCGAACTTTCCAATCAGCCCTCGTACAGCTTTTTATACCACTCAAACCACTGCCTTTAGGTACCTATAAGTAAATAACGTATAATTTTTTTAGGTATGATAGACGCTATCCAAGAATTCGACCGAGAGCGCGGCGAGGGAATCAACATGAGAGTGGGCGTGCACACAGGAACTGTGCTGTGCGGGATCGTGGGCACCCGGCGCTTCAAGTTCGACGTGTGGAGCAACGATGTGTCCTTCGCCAACAAGATGGAGTCCACCGGCAAGCCTGGACGCGTGCACGTCTCCGAGGAGACCACAAGGTTCCTTGGAGGCTCGTATGTTCTAGAAGAAGGCGAGGAAGTATTCGGTAATTATTGTCTAAATGTTTTTTAATGTCTTCGTGATTTGTTGTGTTAATTATTAGTCGCGTCAAGATAAATACTGGGGACGCTATTGCTATGTCTTGTATGGGAACCCTGCATTTTATGATTAAGCACTGAGACTTGGCACAGTTGTTCATTGGGTGGCCCTGAGTAGATAAAGATCGGGAGGCATCGAGAGCCCCCCTTAATTTAGGAGGGAGGAGGGGGGGAAGGCTGGCGCCTCCGCGCTTCCTTTGAAACCATATTTCTCTAAAACTATACAAAATAGGGCATGCGATATATCATTTTCGGATAAATGAAGGACGAGGAATTCATTTTTGGAACAAAAAAAATGTATTTTAGAACAAAAACACAAAATAAAATGGGAAAATATGAAAACGAGATTTTTTTTATACATATTATTGCACATTTTATGAAAACTGTAATGGTTTTTTCTAAATAAAAAATATTATTTAATAGCTACATTTATCTAGTTTTAGAAAATGTATAATTTGTTATAGAAATATATTATAGGACGAGTGATAAAATAATTAAACGACAAAACACGTGTTTCCGAGCTAGTGAGGGGAAAATACATTTGCACCCGAGTGTAACACAAAACTTTTCCCCTCACTATAGCGAGGAAACTACAACGCAAAAAATGCGTTTATCGCTGCTTCCAGTAGTTCCACAGGTGGTAAATCATCTTTATTACTAGATTCACCTACTTTTATCAATTTTAATGCAGTTAATTTGACTTTATTCAAGGTCAAATTACTTTACCCACTAGTGGATAAAATGCGTTTTTACCCGCTGGTATTAAAGGACAAAACACGTGTTTCCGAGCTAGTGAGGGGAAAAATAATTTACATCGCCCGATGGGGTGATTTGAATGCTCATTTCAATAAGTTTTGTCAATGATTTCAGGTATAATCACTATTTTTAACACACGAAAGCCGTAATCATTGTATTTTATGGCTATTTTAGTGATTAATGTACTTAAAATAAAAAAAATACAAAAATTAAAAAAAAAATTAAATGTGATAACTTTTTTATAACATTATCCTATTTTGTTCTTTCTATACAATATATATCTAAAAGCAATAAATATGAATGAAAAGCCACATTTATGTAGTTTATAAAAATATATAGTTTGTTATATAAATATATTACGAAACGCGAGATAAAAAATAATGAAAGTGATCTTGATGTACGGTACGGGTCAGCTGAGGTCAGGTGAGGTAAAGGTACTCAAAGCTCTCAAAAAAATGTAGTTATTTAGAGTACTTCAAATTAAACAACATACCTACTCCTATATAGTCTGAATTTAACTATTTATATTACATGAAATGATCGATTGATATGATAGGTCAGATATATACATCTGATCCTAATACATCTTGTGAAATAGTAGTTATCTATATGATTTGCATAATTTATGGATAATTCTTACTTGACATATGTATTATTCCAGATCTGCGTCCTGTACTTTGGTTAACGAGTGCCGAAAATAGTTATTAACCAAAAAAGACCGCCAAATTAACAGCATTTCACCGACAAAAGCTGCCTTGCACCATTTTTGTAAGGGTTATAGGTATATCAAGGTGTCCATTTATGGGGTCAACTAAACCCAATTCAAAATTTGCCATTATTTGCTACTTGTGGCTGGACGAAAGTCTGTAACAATTGAGATTTGGGAGCCTACTTGCCCGCAACGTTGCCTGTTGCTGCAGAAACATGCCTCGAAATTGTCGGATGCAGGTGTAATAAAAAACAGTGGCGCGTAAGGTGCAACCGTCAAAAAAAAAGACATATTTTTAAATTAAATGTTCGGAGCTGATGTGCTTATGCAGTGGATGTTGTGATATATACATAATTAAATTCAGACTATTCAGGTTGTTTTATTTGAATAACTCAAAATAGCTACACTTTTTGAGAGCCTTGAGTAGGTACTAGCCCCGATACACATGTTTTCGTCTAGTCAGACCATTTTTTGAGGTTCTCCTTTGTACAAAAGCAATGTCTTAGTTCAAAAATCATTAATGTTTAATGCTGATACGAATCTAGTTTATTTTTTATGGCACTATTGCGCAATAACTAACTATCATTGATACTGAAAGGAAGAATATGACGATTTTTATTTTATCTTTCATGGATTGGTAAAACCGATTTAAGGGGGCCCAAAGGAAGTAACTAAATTCTGCTAGTAAACTAAAAAATCTTCAAGCCTATGCATGCAGAACTGCTTTAGGAGAGGAGAACGTGATTAAGACATTTTTTTTGCAATATAAGTCACATGCAATTTTATTTTACAATCAAAATAAACTATATTATAGGACTTTTACAATTTTCTGTACTGGGTCGTGATATACCTACATGTGTAAACGTTATTAGAATAAGTATATTTCTGTATTACTAGACGAACTCCACTGCATAGCGGGTAGTACCTTTACCTCACCTCATCGAATAATGCAAGCTGACCCGTACATTAAAATTTTCATTTTCATTATTTTTTATCTCGCGTTTCGTAATATATTTATATAACAAACTATATATTTTTATAAACTGTATAAATGTGGCTTTTTATTGATATTTATGGCTTTTAGATATATATTGTGTAGAAAGAACAAAATAGGATAATGTTAAAAAAAATCATCACATTTTTAATATTTTTTTAAATTTTTGTATTTTATTTTATTTTAAGTACATTAATCACTAAAATAGCCATAAACTACAATGGTTACGGCTTTCGTGTGTTAAAAATAGTGATTATACCTGAAATCATTGACAAAACTTATTGAAATGAGCATTCAAATCACCCTATTGGGCGATGTAAATTATTTTTTATCACTCGTCCTATAATATATTTCTATAACAAATTATACATTTTCTAAAACTAGATAAATGTAGCTATTAAATAATATTTTTTATTTAGAAAAAACCATTACAGTTTTCATAAAATGTGCAATAATATGTATAAAAAAAAATCTTGTTTTCAGATTTTCCCATTTTATTTTGTATTTTTGTTCTAAAATACATTTTTTTTGTCCCAAAAATGAATTCCTCGTCCTTCATTTATCCGAAAATGATATATCGCATGCCCTATTTTGTATAGTTTTAGAGAAATATGGTTTCAAAGGAAGCGCGGCGGCGCCAGCCTTCCCCCCTCTTCCCTCCTAAATTAAGGGGGGCTCTCGATGCCTCCCGATCTTTATCTACTCAGGGCCACCCAAGGAACAACCTGTGCCAAGTCTCAGTGCTTAAATCATAAAATGCAGGGTGTTGTGCAATAGCGTCCCCAGTAAAAGTTTTACGATGGCAATGACATTTAACTGGGCTACAATTCTTGAACGTTTTTGACACTAAAAAGTATACACTTTATGCTTTTGAACAGAAAACGTGACTAGCTGTTATTAAAGCAAGTTGCATTGGGCTTCCGTAAAATGTCTTTACAGAATAGGTGTATGTATATATTCTTGACGTGACTACAAACCCTCTTGTATATGTCCAGGTCATAAAACATACTTCATAGAGGGCCGTCAGCTGAGCTCCCCGTACGACCACGAGCAGTGCCTCACCCCCTCCAACCCCGTCAACTTGCGCCTCATCATCTCCCCCGCAGCTTCCCCTCAATCCGTCCTTTCATTCATGCAACCCCCCCGCTCTCCCCAGTCTCCGCAAGGCTTCAACGGCGCTCGAAAATCGGACAACTTTCTATCACCCGCCCCCTTCCAATTTCGTGCTAAAGCTAGTTCACTACCCAGTATATTGGACTCCGATGAATTGGATGAAAAAAGGGAGAAAGGGTTTCAGGAGAGAACCGACAGCTCGTCTAAAAGTCCTACGTCTGTAGGTAAGTCGAAATCGTTGTATAGTATATCTCTTTTCCTTTCTAACATATTTCATTTTCCAAATCCTATAGAGCCTCTAGGCAGTTTTTCTCCGGCAATGGTCGTCTTTAGGATAAATCATAAAATGAATTATGTATTTGTAATCGACATACACATAAAATAATATTACCACAGCGCGGTCTCTCAGAAAAACACAGATTAAATTTCGGAACCGATTCTGTAAATATTGTCCAGTGTCGGCAGTGTCCATATTATGCAGGTATGGTGTGTTTTTCCACGCCGTGTTTCCATATTTTTCCATGTTATAAATTTAAAAGTGCGTATCCGGTAAAACAACAACTTAAGCAGTCCAATTTTTTATAAATCCTGGGAGTTGAAATGACACATGAAGTTTCGAAATGATTCGGCGTGGGAACTCGAGCAGTCTTGGGAAAAGTTAAGGTAGAAATTGTAGCCGGCCAAAGTCATTTTATCAGCACAAGGCCCCGATAAGATATGTTGACTCTCCAAAGGTGATGCTGCAAACATAGTTACAACGAAAAAAACGAGCTCATTTATTTCATTGATAAGCCATGTTTACAAGATTTGAGTAATGGGTGTTAAATATAGAATCAGCAATTTACAACACGATGTTGCCGTTTAGTAAACACTTGCACACACTATCGTAGCGCGTGACACAGAGGTGAAGGACTTCAAACGTTTCCAACCCAAGTCCAGTCGGGCTATTATGCTACAATTCTATCACTTATCCACGTGGATAAGACATCTGTCACTCTCGCACTGACATACTTGCCAGAACGTGACGGATGCTTTATCCACGAAGATAGTGATAAAATTGGAAGCATAATAGGCCTGCAAGGAAGATTATTGCGAATAAACTGCTCGAGATCAACTCTATCGTTACAATTATTATGCCAACAAATTATAGATCCTAAAGCTGAACTAATAAGGTTTCTTTATCATAGTGGATCGCATCTTCACGTTGTCAATGCAATCAAATTGAATTAACATGTGCTTAAAGTCTAATTGAGAGATCAAACAGTTCAGGTGTCAATGAGATTAGCGATCGTTCGATAATTAATTGTTGTAACATGCCGCCGTTACGGGCGTTAGCATGTTTGTTTTACCTGAATGAATAAGGAAAGAGTTTAGGTTTATTTATAAATAAACCTTTAACAAATCAACGTTTTGACCGCATACCTACTTAGCGTAGGTAGGTTTGTCGTTTTGCGGGAAAGTGGTAATTTAAATATTAATAATCTGTCATCGTGGCTAACAAATAAGGCCTGTCCTGCTAATAAATTAAGCGTGGTCAATGGTCATCCATGTCCCTGAAATACCCGACTGCAAACTATGTTCCCGGGGCTATTCCTGACTGCCGCGCAGCGCAGCGCCGCCTAAACTTTAACCAACCAGGGAACATCAAATGAGCTGTAGCTATTATTTGTAGACCCAGAAACATATACTGTCACTTGCATATATCTAGTGGGGGTAACACAAGAGAAGAGAAGTCAACGCGCCTCTAACCTAACCACAAAATTAAAATTTTGAAAAAACCCTCTACCGCGAATTAGCTCACCGATTTTCATGAAACATGACTAAGAACACTCCCGACTAAATCAGCTTTCGAACAAAAAAAACCTAAATCGGTTCATCTGTTCGGGAGCTACGATGCCACAGACAGACACACATACAGACAGACAGGCAGACATACAGACACGTTAAACTTATAACACTCGTTTTTGCGTCGGAGGTTAAAAATATGGATTTTCGTGGGACAATATCTTCATATTATTTGAGAGTTGCCAACTAATCCAACTATCAAACAAGCAAAATATATAATATCCTACATCCCTTACAAGTAGCCGTAGCTACGATACATAGCACGGAGCGAGTGACTACTAACCTTTTATTTCATTCTTTTAGGAAGTTACGGCAAGTACGCAAACAAGTTAAAGAATTGGAGGGTGTCAAAATTCTTAAGAAAACATTCCGATACCCCACTACACTCAATAAAGAAGCAAGAATTCAATGATGCCGACAAAACTCTTCAACTGTTATCGCGCGGGGACGCACCGTCGACCAACGGTTACCAGCAAGTGCCTATAGTGATAGAAGCTCAAGAGACCAAAGCTAGGCCAACTAGTAGCAAACTCAATACGCCTGTGAACCCTGACATGGTGTCGTTTGAGAAGGAGATTATTGATATTCGGTCGTATTTGAGCCAGTCTAGGAGCAACATGTCACCGTTTGCGAGAAGCAGCAGTTACAGATCGCAGTATGGAAGGCCTACTAATATTGATGTAAGTTGGACTTGACAGTAAAACATAACTTTAGCTGCTTATACTCATGGGCATTTTTAGAACTTGGGACCCAAATAGCGTAGTTAACAAAAACCTGAGTTAACAAAAAATAACTTATTGTCAGTTTTGTGACGATAACTAAGCATGAAATTTCAATAAAAATATTGTTTTTGTGTTAATTACATAAAGTTAAAGTGATAATCTACAAAATGAAAAAAAAAGTAAATTTTTTTATGCTTAATTGTCGTCCCAAAACTGACAGCGAGATAATTTTTGTTAACAACTTACGCTAATTAAAGGGACCCAAATTCTGAAAATGCCCCTTTACTAGTGGTGGGAAAACTTTCATTGGGGGCCAAAATATGAAGGAATTTTAGAGGGCCAGATTTACATCTAAAATGCAGTTTTACGACAGCTCTGTTTATGTCACACTATTTAGAAGGACCGGAGGTAGGCCGGATAAAGTCCTTTCGCGAGCCATATCCGGCCTGCGGGCCGTACTTTGCCCACCACTGTTCTACTCATACATATTTATTAACAATTTATTCCTTGTGTACCTACTTGGGTCCTTATCGATATAAAATAATGCATAATATAAGCTTGACCAATTGCTATTATGTTTTTTGCATTGAACTGTTTTTATATCGTCGGTTGGCAACAATAAGTACCTGCCAGTAGTAGCAACAAGCCACGAACCTACATAAACAATTAAGTAGGCACTTTATTCGTAAAACTTAATTAATTTATGCATAGTTATGTTTTATCCTTTTCTCTCAAACACATAAGAAGTCAATACAGCATTTACGAATAACGCTATTAGTGTCTGCCAATGCCAAGCGTTTGTCTCATTCACTACTCTTCCGCCGTTGGTGCATTGAGGCTAGAAAATACGTATTTTTCTTGCCTAATGAACTATGTGTAATACCGGAAAATTGCGATTCGTCATGGCTTTTGTACGACGTTTATTTTCTATTCAAAGTACTAACGAACAAACTGATTGTGATTTGTAATACGCCATAGAACTTTTTCACTGTAAGAGTCATAGTACTTTGTTTGTTTAAATCAATCTACGTCATTTAAATGACGTTTTACAGTGGACTAGAAATGAGTTATTCAGAAGTGGCTAAGCGACTGAGGTGTTGTTCTAAATTACTTGTTGATCAATTATACGTCAATTCACAGCATAGGTATTATAGTTTTATATGTATAAGAAAATATTGAAGTTCCGGCTGGTGGTAACGCCACGCCGATGAGTTCAGGTACAGAGGGCAATCCAGACTTTAGAATAATTCCAACACTTTATTAACTAGAGTGACATGTGTTCATTAGAATTATCCTCAACTTAGGTACCCCAAATTACCACCTAGTCGCGACCATCTCTTACCATTCTAAAAATGATTATTTTATCGTCTGTTATGTAAATGACATTGCTAAGGAAATTATAATTCCTATTCTAGATCCCCGTATGCCGTAGCCACGCAAGGCGAGCTAGTTCCACGCTGTCAGCCTGTGCCCCTCCGCCAGCCGCGCAGCGGGCGAGCTGCGCGCAGTGTAGCGTGCAGCTCAAGCGTCACGCAAGAGGATTCTGTCAGCCTGTGCCCCTCCGTCAACAGCCGCAAGGACAGCGGCATACGCAGCACCAGCCGCCGCTCCAGCATACAGAAGCAGGTACTTCAATTTCAATTTCAATGGCTGACAGGTAGTTATTTCACTTTTAACTGACATGCCGATATTGTCCAACGAACCCTTAACAACGACATTTTTGCGTTAGTAAGTACGTAGTCTAAGTCTTTAGTCCCCTATTTTACATACACAATGTCTGACCTCAGCGCCAATGTTTCTACAAAGTCCAGAAGCTAACGTCATAGAGGAATAAGTAAAGGAAGAATTGCAACTCTCGTCTCAACTCGTCTGCCAAAAATTTAATATTAGAACACTTTACAACTTATATTACAAGCAAAAGGAATTGAAAACAGAATACTGATTCTTATTATTGTAATTAGCTAAAAATAGAATCTATTGACAAGTAGCAGTACTGATAATTTACGCTAGTTGACGCGTGATTGTCGCTAGATATCACTTAATTATGCCTAACTAACCCGCATTTACTGATGTATGGAGTTACAACTCTCCCCTTACTTATTCCTCTATGCTAACGTTGAAGTGTGAAGAACTGGGGAGTTACCATGACGTACTAAAGACGTTCAGTTTAGGTTGAGAGAAAGGGACACAGCTATATCAGTTACATAGCTCCGTCCCTCTCTCAACCTAAACTGAACGGCTTTAGCACGTCATGGTAACCCCCCTGTAGCGATGTAAGCGGCCGATGGCGTTTATAAGAGATAGCATTTGTAGCAATCAGTGCGTTTCAGCATGCGAAAGTTAAACCTTTGACCGCATAAGACGTCATAGAATATGTGGGGCTACAGCACATTAATTAGGTTCACTACAGTCAAAGAGACCGCAAAGTGCTAAGTCAGGAGTACTTTTACTAAAATAGTACACCTTTGAGTGGTAACCTCGGGTTATTTTAATGCTCCATTTTACAGTAGACGTGATAATTCATTAAATTTTTAACACAAGATCATAAACATGTTCAATGCAGCCTACGCATAACCAGATACTAGTAAGATAAACAAAAAAAAGTAATTGTAAATATTTTAGTTTACGGATACGCAATCTGGTATGCTACAACGAACACGAATTGCACTTTAATTACTCTAGAATCTAGAACAACAGAACTCATCTATATTTACAGAACTCATCAATACTTGCCAACAAATGAGCAGAGGATAAAAATTATAGATCTTTAAAATTATTTTATTTATATTGTATTGATATTCATATTTATAATTTAGATTTGTAGAATACCAACCATATTTTTAAGTTTTTTTTTTTGTAATTACGCACTAACAACAATGACCTCAGTTGGGTCTTAAGTTGAAAAAAAAAAGAATTGAATTGCATGGCATGCAGTTTATATATTGTGTATTTCTAGCCTTAAAAAGTAACCCAAATGAAAAGACAAACATGTTAAGAGTTGATACCTAATGTGCTCGAACTTGTCTTGCAGATATTTGCGCTGAACCACACGTCGATCGCGGTGTCGCAGCACGACATGATGCAGCACCGCGTGTCGGGCTACTACACGTCCTCGCAGTCGTCGCTCAACGAGCCCGCGGCGCGCGCGCGCCTGCCGCCGCCGCTCAGCGACCAGCAGGTGCAGTCGCTGCAGAAGCTGCGCAAGCAGTCCGACCTGCAGCTCATCCGCTGCGTGCAGGACAACGCCCGCTCCGGCATCAACTACTTCGTCCAGCCGCCCCTCAACAGGTTCACTCTCTTCTTCAAAGCACCAGAAATAGAAGCACAATATCGCGACAAAGCCCACCGGAGCGACGACTGCGAGGATTTCCCCCCCACTCTTACCACCTCGAGATTCAACACCGCTTTAGACATCCTCGTCTCCGCTATAATCTTCCTGGCCGTCTCCGTTTCCATATTCGTTTTATACCACGCGTGGAGACAGTGGATCGGCTGGTTCGTGATTTTCGCCCTCATAGAGGCTGTAACGATATCCTGCTGCGTCTACCGACACTACTTGAAATGGAAGACGAAAGGGAACCCTCCCGTCACGGACACGATCCGGCGGTCCGTTAAGATATTTAGGAAACTAACCGCTTGGTTTCCGTGGCATTTATCGGGCGGGCTGCTGATCAGTCTGCCGATTCTGGCTATTTTAATAAATTTCTCCTGTGATTACACGACGATGCCTATTCTGAGGGGCGAGCAGTCCTTCTACGTGTATCTGTTGTGCATTAGCATAGTCCATTTCTGTAATTTCACCCAAATGAACTGGCTGGTGAAGAACACGTTGGTGACCGTCTATGCCGGCCTGTTCTTGTTCCTCGCCGTGTTCGGGTGTCACGAAGTTAATACTCAATATTTAGACTCTGATATTATGCGGCCTCCAGTAGTATCCGCTTTTTATAATAACTCATTAAACGCGACCAATGATTACTCCGATGACTGGTTAGAGAACAACAGTACCGACTCAGGCGAAAGCATGATGCATAAGATGCATTTAACGGAGCTTTATTTGGACGTAGTTTTGCTGCTAATGCTGGTATGGTTTCTGAATCGAGAGTTTGAGATCAGCTACCGGCTCAGTTTCTACAGCAACGTCGTGGCCAACCGGGACAAGCAGCGGGTTCAGAACATGCGCAACCAGGCGGACTGGCTGCTGCACAACATCATCCCGCGCCACGTGGCCGACCAGCTCAAGAACACTGCCAAGTATTCCGAGAACCACAAGGACGTCGGTATCATCTTCGCTAGCATAGTCAATTTCAACGAAATGTACGACGAGTCGTACCTGAAGGGAAAGGAATACCTGAGAGTTCTGAACGAGTTAATAGCGGATTTCGACGAGCTGTTGGAGAGACCGGAGTTTCAGCACGTGGAGAAGATCAAAACGATCGGGAGTACATTTATGGCGGCCAGCGGGCTCAATCCGGACTTGAGGCACTCGTCCCGCGGCTCTCACGATCATCTTTACCAGTTGATGGATTTCGCTCTAGAAATGCAGAAAGTCGTAGACAATTTTAATCAAGATTTGCTCGAGTTCGATTTCATTCTTCGAATAGGGTACAACTTTGGGGATGTGACGGCTGGGGTTATAGGTACGACGAAGTTGTACTATGATATCTGGGGCGACGCGGTGAACATCGCGTCGCGGATGGACTCGACGGGCGTGGCGCAGCGCATCCAGCTGGGCGAGGCCTGCATCCCCGCGCTGGCCCCGCTGTACCAGTTCGAGCAGCGCGGCAGCGTCTACGTCAAAGGCAAAGACGACATGAACGTTTATCTCCTGGTCGGAAAGAAGGAACTCTAGGTAAAACAAACTATTTATAATGAAAAGTAGAATCTGTGATTTAATTATATATTTGTTATATTATAACTATACGTAGCTAACGTAATGAGGTTACAGTTTAAGAGATGCTTTTGGGTCATACACAGGTTTAGGAGATTAGTTTCAAATTAGAAATGAGGTTCTTGCCTACATAATTCTCGGGAACTGGAGAAAAATTTTCGTTTTAAACCTGTGTATAACCCGCTTATTTATTGTGTGCATTAAAAAAGTGATATAATGGCTTAAAGAAATACTCCAAATGTATAAAGGCTATTAATTTATTGTTATTTGGCTTAAACCTAACATTCACTATCCTGCTTGTAGTTATGTAATAGCGGAAGATAGCTGGATCTATTAGAGCGAGATGGTATTGTATTGTTATGCTAATTTTACACTGTACCAGGCAAGCAGGATCGTGAGTAGATATAGGTTTTAGTGTGAGTGCGAGTGTGTGACGCGTGTGTGTGGAGTGAAACAAAAATCTCCTTGCCCGCATTCTCTAATCTGTGACCAGTGCTCTAGTCCACTATGAAATTTCATAAAACTGTATATTTGAGTGAATATTATTTACCCATCTTATATGTATTTGACCGTAGTTATTTATGTAATTATTGAGGAATATGAATGATCCTTCCGAAGGGTAGCTAAATGATTTGTACTGTTAAGAATAAAAGTGTTAACTGATCTACGAATGCGTAATACAATGGCAACGAATGGTATGGGTTGTGGGTGAGACTTGGCTGTTAGCCGTGTCGATGTATATCGTACTTAAGCCCAATTTATCATGTTTTTGTAAAATTAACGAGTACGATGTTCCGAACGTAAAGCAAGAGTATCAATTAAAAAGTGTGAATATCGTAGACTCGTCTCGTTTTCTCACACATATTCATTTGAAAGGGACGACACTACGACGTTGCCACTTCTTTCTATTATTTTTTGCCAAGCTGTATTAACGTTTTCCTCTAGCTTACCGAGTAATATTGTAATCATAGTAGCGAATTAAATATCCGTCGATGTACAAGCCTTAGCTTTGGCTCGCCCTGTTTCAAAAGTAGACGCATTTAATGTTCTATACATTAAATAATACTATTCAAGTATAGTGATTAATATATTACAAACAACTAGCACAATTTTACTAATGCATGGTGTTGCTGTTTATTATTGACATAAAGATAAAATTGTATTTACCTGATGTCGGAAGACGATTTGTGTCTTCGTTAATTATTTTTTGTGCGATTGTATATGTCAAATACGAGATGTACTTATACTTATTCATTATCCCGGTAAAGATATTCTAAAGCGAAAATTTTACAAACGCTCTTCTCATTATAGTCTGACAAAAAAAGGATAGAAATTAAAAAGTGGCAACATTGTAATGTGGTCTCTTTCAAATTAATTTGTGCATCTAAACGGGACGACACCAAATTGTTGCCAATTTTTAATATCTTCTCTTTTTTCCAGACCGTACATACCTTGTAAGAATTATTTAAACTTATGAAGAAAGCCTTGACTGTACATTCCACTTGTATTTATGACATTGCCTTCGAATGTCTATTTTCTACTAGTGAAACGAAGAATTTAAAGAAAGGAATTTTTCAGAGGGGACGGTATTTTTACTGAACGTTGGACCAAAACTGGGTTATTAGACGCAATTAGCTCTCTTTAAATCTTACCTCTTCGGTAATATATTTGCTCTTTATACATTACAAATTCGAAGACGTACTGGTATATTTATAAATAGAAACCTTCTTGTGATACGTGAAAATGTATATATGACTATAATGTTTAAGGAAAACATTTTTCTTTATATACATAATAATCCCTACCTTTTCCAGTAAAACAACGTAAAATAAAAGATATAATTTAAACTTTCGTATTACTTACATTTTTTACTGATGTGCCGACGGAAAGTTTCCAAAGTTCAGAAATTTTCACATAGGAAAACTACGGAAACTTTGTATGGACAATTATATGGATGGAAACTTTCCATTTCATAAATTTAAATTCCCTTTATTTTTCGTGAAAGTTTCGTGAATTTTTCAAGAAATTTAAGATATTTTTGGAAAGTTTCCTCAACTTGCACATCACTAATCACTACTTACATTACCTTACCTCTCATAACTCCTCGGGTGCCAGACTGATTTTTGAGTCATAGGAATTTGGATTATATTCTAATTAATCAAATTTCAAATTTGATGGACGTAATCGGCCGGGAGTCGGCCGGCCGACAGACCAAAGGTATTTTTCAAAACTACCTATGTCCACTTAAGGTATTCAATTCACCACCATATCGCTCATATATTAAGGTAGGTAGTCCAGTGGCGGGGCGTGAAAATTTTCGTTGGTAAAGCCGGAGGGGTTTTTGGAATCTGTTTTGTATGGACTTCTACAGATACTAGAGAATTTTAGGGAACCCGTTGGGAATCGAGTTGTATCGACGCTCCGCCACTATAGTAGGTACACAGTTTTGGTATTTTGTCCATATCTATAATTATGTTTCATTTATTTATTTGAATCCAGCAACATGGCTCATACATTAGTGGCAATACGTAATAAAATAACTATAACATTTAAAAATTAACATTAAATAATACAATACCTTGACTGAACTTTGTATAAAACTACGTACGAAATAAACGAGAAAACCCAAATACCCAGGTAGGCCTAGGTAGCTCCAGGTGGCATAGCCAACATACCAATCGTTTGTAACTTTTGTTAGAGTAAAAACACCAGGATACCACTATTAATTATACAGTTTATTGAACGGAATCTCAAATACAAGCTTAGTGACAAATGCTCCCAATGGAAGCTTCCAGTCCGTCTGACGCCCAGTTGACAGCGATGCCTAGGGATGGGGACCAGCGACTAGTGATGTCCTTACATTCGCCCATTCTGACCTTGACCTTTCGTCCCGAAGGTCTCTGCTATCCATGCTGCTACTGATGACTGCCGCAGTCAACGCAGCCGAAGCAGGCCGCGCCTCCAACTGGTGGCGGTAGACTTCATCTGTTCATTTGTTCTTTTCTTTTCTGCAAAGTGAACAAGAACTTTGTATACTCCAGCTATACACTCAGGCCCTGGTCCTTTGAAGTGATTAACTCGAGAACCGTTGGAAACGGCCGGTGTAGTTTAAGACTAACTTACACCAAGATATGTAATTGGCCTCATTTTATAGTCGAATCATAGTAATGACATAACTAAACTCAAGATTGCATGACCAGACTAGCCTAGTACAAGTAAGTCAGGTCATTATTTAACAAATCCACAGCCAGTAAGGCTTTAAAACTATTAAGGTGCGATGGTACGAAAAGTACATGTTTTACCGCCATGATCGATACTATATATTAGTCAAATTAATTATGTAAAATAGATGACATCTAGCGGCGGGCAGGTAATTACTGGTGTACAAAACACCATCTAATATTTGCTTGTAAATAACTTCACCCATCAATACATTTCATTTATTTTCAGGCAAGTATTATGCCATTTATGCCTTAAGTTAAGACTTACGTGAGCGGTGCATTCCAAACTAACCAACCGCTCAATATAATAATGATGATTGGCGTCGTTTAAATAGCAAATACATGGAACAAACTCACAGTTGGCTTCGTCACTGTAGGCTGTGAAGCTCCCCACATGCGCAAGAAGGCGTACAACTCGTGAGAGGTTAACATGACACACCCTATGCGTGATCATAGCCACCTTCCAACACAGCACAAGCTCTTGTTAAGAAGCTCTGTAACATACATGGGAAATACTAAGTTCCTTAATGTAACGAGAACGTGATAATTTTTCCTTGGAACTAAGCCAGTAGGTGATAGAATCAGTACAACACAACTGTCGTTCAAGTAACATGATAAGGTTACGAGAAATTAATTTACAATTGGCATAGTAGGTGCTCTCAATTACAGATCCGGCTTACATAGCCGTTTAATAATTTAGTAATAAACAATGACAATCAAGATATTACAAAATATTGTCATGTAATTTTTTTTTTTTTTTCATGAATATATATTAAGCAGAATACATGGCTGTTCCTTGGCAGGACCTTTAACAACCGCTGATTTTTTTTTTTTTCTATCAACATGATAAAATTAATAAATGGTAATAATCAATGTGTACTAGCCACCAATTTTGCTATAAGACAACACACATTACCATATCAAAGCTTCATACGCAAGCCACGGTGATACGGCTTCTTTCGTGGCTGTCAGCGCAACGACCGCAGAAGTTGGCCCTTCATGACAAGGTTGTCGCGCAGCCTGTAGCATGCATTCGTTCAGCTAGGCATTCCGAACAGTTGCTCTCTCCGCTCTATTGGAAACCGTAATTTCACCAGCGACCTCTGGAAAGTATGCATGTAAGTGACCCTTTCAAGGTAACCTTGAGATCATTACTCTTTAAGGTCATAAAACATGCTTTTGACAAACAAGGTCTCAAGCTAACCTCTTAAGGATATACCTCTTAAGGACTATATAACACATGATGGCATCTCTGAAGACCTTCATCACAAATAACAGAAGCAGAACAATCCTCTTAAGGATAGACTATATAGCACATGATGGCGTCTGTAAGACCTACATCACAAATAACAGAAGCAGACCAATCCTCTTAAGGATAGTCTATATAACACATGATGGCGTCTGTAAGACCTACATCACAGATAACAGAACAGAATTAGCCTCGTAAGGGTAGTCTATATAACATATGATGGCGTCTGTGAAGACCTACATCACAATAACAGAAACAGAACAATCCTCTTAAGGAAAGTCTATGTAACACATGATGGCGTCTATGAAGACCTACATCACAAATAACAGAAACAGAACAATCCTCTTAAGGAAAGCCTATATAACACATGATGGCGTCTCTGAAGACCTTCATCACAAATAACAGAAACAGACCAATCCTCTTAAGGATAGTCTATATAACACATGATGGCGTCTCAGAAGACCTTCATCACAAATAACAGAAACAGAACAATCCTCTTAAGGAAAGTCTATGTAACACATGATGGCGTCTATGAAGACCTACATCACAAATAACAGAAACAGAACAATCCTCTTAAGGAAAGCCTATATAACACATGATGGCGTCTCTGAAGACCTACATCACAAATAACAGAAACAGAACAATCCTCTTAAGGAAAGTCTATGTAACACATGATGGCGTCTCTGAAGACCTTCATCACAAATAACAGAAACAGAACAATCCTCTTAAGGAAAGTCTATGTAACACATGATGGCGTCTCTGAAGACCTTCATCACAAATAACAAAAACAGACCAATCCTCTTAAGGATAGTCTATATAACACATGATGGCGTCTGTAAAGACCTACATCACAAATAACAAAAACAGAACAATCCTCTTAAGGAAAGCCTATATAACACATGATGGCGTCTCTGAAGACCTTCATCACAAATAACAGAAACAGAACAATCCTCTTAAGGAAAGTCTATGTAACACATGATGGCGTCTCTGAAGACCTTCATCACAAATAACAAAAACAGACCAATCCTCTTAAGGATAGTCTATATAACACATGATGGCGTCTGTAAAGACCTACATCACAAATAACAGAAACAGACCAATCCTCTTAAGGATAGTCTATATAACACATGATGGCGTCTGTAAAGACCTACATCACAAATAACAAAAACAGACCAATCCTCTTAAGGATAGTCTATATAACACATGATGGCGTCTGTAAAGACCTACATCACAAATAATAGAAATAGACCAATCCTCTTAAGGATAGTCTATATAACACACGATGTTCCACTTCTTAAAGTCTACATCGCAATTAGAAGTCTTATGCATATGGTCCGCCTCCGACGGCCTACATTGCATATACCAGTAACAGATCTACTTAAAGAAACACACAATAATCAAAGTGCTTAATGTATAACAGATTTAATATCTGTTACAACAGATTTAGTAGCAACCATTATAATTATGATTCACACTTTAAGTGACGGAAATCACTTCTTTTTTTTTTTTTTTTTACTTGTGGATATCACATTAGTTACATTACCGTGGATACCACAAGATTCAGGTACAATGTGCTTATCAGGAAACCCTGTGAACAGAATATATTATTAACATCATGTATAGGCAACACAACTCGGTTCTTAATCCGGCGTGTATATATGCAATGGCAACTTGGTTCTTAATTTGAGAGTAATAGGACAAGCACAACTCGGTTCTCAATCCGGCGTGCATATATGTAATGACAACTCAGTTCTTAAATCTGAGAGTAATAAGACAAAACACAACTCGGTTCTTAATCCGGCGTGCAACTTGTCTTATTTTTCCCGTGCCCCTAAATATGGTAACACGCTTACTATATATACCATTATTAAAATACATTTCAGCCAACCAAAAATAATTTTATGAAACTTGGCTTATTTTTCCCGTGCCCCTAAATAAGGTAACACGTACCATTATTGAAATACCTACAGTCCAGCCAAGCAAGAATAATCATATGGCACTTGGCTTGACTTATCGAGGTTTCACTACATTCAAATAATGTAATATTTTATCTATCATTGTTCACTTACCAAATGGTTCTTGACAAAGGTATTTATATATCATCATCAGGCATGGTGCATAAGCTTATTGATTAAACCATCAGGCTTGCCAGACAATGCTTCAAAAGACACACTAGAGAGGTGCTCCAGCTGTAGGTATATGTGCAGTTTAAAGCACAACATTATCCATATAGCTGCCACCTGCACAACTACATAATTTTGTTAGTTGTGTTAATACTATGCATATGCAAGAATACTTAGTACAGGTTAATGAGTTTTTATAACAAAAATAAAACCGCCTTCAAAAATAAGCGCGTTACAAAACACGGAGAAACTAAAAAGCCAAAAATAATAAACCTTTCAATTCAGATTTCTTATCGTATTGCAATAAGCTAAACATCCAAATTATAAACAAATCAATTATTTTTGTAGTCGGTACCAGACCTGTTCGTCGCCTTGCTATTGCCTGTTTGCCCCACCCAACCATACACAGGCTGGTACCGACTCCAAAAATAATTGATTTGTTTATAATTTGGATGTTTAGCTTATTGCAATACGATAAGAAATCTGAATTGAAAGGTTTATTATTTTTGGCTTTTTAGTTTCTCCGTGTTTTGTAACGCGCTTATTTTTGAAGGCGGTTTTATTTTTTGTTAAAAAGTTTATTTATTTGTTGATTTTTAGTGGTTCCTAGTGATATTATATGTATCAGTCCGAATACATGTACAGTAGTGAAAGAATTATCCTTTAACTCCTAACCATTGAGGAGTTGACCTTCCATCATCAGCTCAGTTGATTTTTAGTGGTTCCTAGTGATATTATATGTATCAGTCCGAATACATGTACAGTAGTGAAAGAATTATCCTTAAACTCCTAACCATTGAGGAGTTGACCTTCCATCATCAGCTCAGTTGATTTTTAGTGGTTCCTAGTGTTATTATATGTATCAGTCCGAATACATGTACAGTAGTGAAAGAATTATCCTTTAACTCCTAACCATTGAGGAGTTGACCTTCCATCATCAGCTCAGTTGATTTTTAGTGGTTCCTAGTGATATTATATGTATCAGTCCGAATACATATACAGTAGTGAAAGAATTATCCTTAAACTCCTAACCATTGAGGAGTTGACCTTCCGTCATCAGCTCAGCCACATAAAATTATTACCATCAGACGTAAATACTGGTGTACCTTTGAAAAATAGACTAAAAACATTACATGTGCCTATAACATTTGAAGAGTTCCCTCGATTTCTCCAGGATTCCATCATCAGACCCTGACTTGGTGCCAATGGGACCATCTCGGGGTTATACCGGTTCGATCAAAAAAAAAATTTTGAAAATCGGTCCACGATTCTCGGAGATATCGAGTAACATACATACAAAAAAATAATAAAAAAAAAAAACATTCAGTCGAATTGAGAACCTCCTCCTTTTTTGAAGTCGGTTAAAAATATCATTATTTTTGATTCTTGCAAAAGTCACAAACATGTAAAATATATATATTCTTGTGAAATCAAGAAGCAATAGAAGTGTACAGTTATTTTTATATTTCAAGGAACAGAACATATTAAAAGTAGACAATACTTGTCAACTTCAAACGTTACCTGTTTGTCATGCTTCGGTTCAGAAACATTCCTTCGCAGTGAAGGGTTAAAATTATTAGAAGCTCCAATTAAGTTATTTACCTCAGATTATTGCACATCTGTTAAAAACTTAACTGATTGGCATGTTTCAAGCCCAATTCCAAATCAAACCGATTTGTTGTAACAGACAAGTATAGCATGTAGACCGTTAAAGTCCATCAGGTCTATAAATATCAAAATCTCTTACCATTAGCTATGACAAATTTTACCAGTGTCATAAATAGTTCAATAGATATCCAGTTTGGTGTTTCCAGCTTTTAGCAAGATTTAACCTCAGGAACTTCTGGAATCATGCCTTATCAATGCAAGTATTTTCAACTTATGGTCAATATTCACCAGGTTACCGGCAGGCAACTACTGTAATCAATACATTAATCTGGAAAGGAATGTAATTAAGGAACTAATTATATCACTGTCAATGCATTAAATGGACACTGGACTATGTCATGATAATAAATGTTCCAAGTGTCTGTCTAGGTAATATATTTGTCTTTGGTTCAATTTAGAACATGATTACATTACATTGATTACATTTCTTGTCAAAAATGTTTGCAATGCTAAACCAACATTATTATAAACAAAACAGCATCAACAATACACTATACTTCAGTGCTATGCCCTTAATTTTAACACACATTATGGTTTTAACAAGATGCATAATTAACCTCATCAACATATTATTATGTTAATATTATTATTATCTCCTCAACATTTTGGATGAATTTGTGCCATGTAATATAGCAATATGTTTCCTCATTTAGAAAAATGCAAGATCATACAGAGTTTATATGCATAAGAATGTCACTAAGACAGATTTCAAAATACAGTCCCCGGTAAAGTGACAAAACTTATGTCACAAAAGAGTTGTCAAAGTTTTCTTATGCTTATTTACTCATCCATTATACTAACCTGTAGTGAATCTAAAATTTACTGTCAGTATACTTACATAAGCCAGATGCAATGGCACAATATTATTGAGTAGGATAAATACCTTATTCCATGTCATTCCGGACAAACTTATTTTTAATATGACAAATAGGGCAAGATAATGATCATCTCTCTTTGTAGATCATTAAACCCATAAAGTCACCTGTTATAAGGAATCATTTAGGTGTAATTTAGATCTAAGTACTTGTATCTTATACTCTGTTTCACTGTGACACTGTGACAATTGTCAATATATCACAAGTAGGTTCAATATGTATTATGTATTCTGAAACATATCTGGAAGCACAAAAACACAACACACAAGTGAGCTAATGATTATTCATTACTGCAGCCCCAGAGCACTGTGTTTGGATCACTTTTACTTCCGATTTCACACTCATTATAATAAAATATTACTCCAAAGTGTGAATATCTCGTAAACTCCAATGGATCTGAAAGTAAACACAAGACACGCCAGCACACGAGGCATGTTCTACCTCTTTGTTGGCACAATTACGGACAAGGATTTGACCACATCCTTTGCCTCTTACACTTTTAACTTTAGTATATGGTGCTAGTGTCTTTACTCGTCGAATCAGATCGACTGGTGTTAATTAAATACTGTTCGACGACAATAAATGGTTACGAGCGCGGCGCGAGAATGGTGACATTGTCAATTTCGGACAAATTACATAGTACGGGCGTATATGGGTACTTAATATCGCGCTTCTGAAACTGTTAGAGTAAAAACACCAGGATACCACTATTAATTATACAGTTTATTGAACGGAATCTCAAATACAAGCTTAGTGACAAATGCTCCCAATGGAAGCTTCCAGTCCGTCTGACGCCCAGTTGACAGCGATGCCTAGGGATGGGGACCAGCGACTAGTGATGTCCTTACACTTTGTTCGCTCAGGGGGCCGATTTCGTATATATACATCACTATGCATTTAAGGGTTAAATTCTACTAACAGAATCGAAAACGAGTGGTCATTACCACTAGTTTTAAAATTACTAGCCGTCCTTCTTCAAAAATAGCATTAAGTACCAGGGTTCGAGGATATATATCAATGGATATATATCAAGATATATATCCGATATATATCAATGAATATAAATATCCGATATATCTCTTTTTTTTTAATAAATATTTCAATACAAAAATGGTTTTGAAAAATGTAACATTGTTAAAAAACTTGTCTTTTGTGTTTGTTACTGTTTTTCTACAAAATTTTATGTTTTTTAGTACATTTTTCCTTATCTAAAGTAGTATTCATAAATAACGCAACAAAAAAATGAAATGCCTTCCATACAAAATTGATATATATCAAAGTTGATATATATCCGATATACCTATATCATAAATATCCGATATTTTGATATTTATTATAAATATCGGATATTTTCGAACCCTGTTAAGTATGTCGTTTTCCACAGACTTTCTAACGGCGAATTCGTGCATTCAAATTTCAAAAATCGATCCCCTGTAGCGTAGCATAAGTCATCTCTTTCTATCACTCTGCCGTATTATTGCGAAACATTGTCGTTTTCGTTCACTTACGGATCGTAATCATTTGGCATGTTGGCTTGGCTGAGTGTTACGTGTTTGTGGCGAAACTGGCGATCGTAGCAGTGTACTGGCCACGGACCCTCTCAAACAGCAGGGCTAGCACATGATTGGTGCGCGATAAACTACTCATCCGTAGTCATTAAAATACAATTTTGTATTTTAATGATCACCTATGTCGCGGCATAAATTAAATATAAGAAGATTATAGGTACTAACCCCCGACCGCGACATAGTGGACCGATTTTTATGAAACATGGCTAAGAACACTCCCTACTAACTCAGCTTTCAAACAAAAAAAAAACTAAATCAAAATCGGTTCACCCGTTCGGGAGCTACGATGACACAGACAGACACGTCAAAATGATAACACCCCGTCGTTTTTGCATCGGGGGTTAAAAATGCGACCGCCTAGTTTTTTTACACGTATTTAGGTACGAGTATGGTATGTCGCGGTGACATACTGTCATGTCAATTATGTGATAGCCCTGCAGTCGGACCACTGACCACTTGACCAGCTCCGGTCTGCAAAAGGGTTCTTTATATTCATCCCGCCGCCAAGTCTTTGAAACAATAGGCGAGACGACTTAAAAAATAATTAGTCCGTCAGTTAGATTATCAAAGAATTTTAGACACGTCTTTTTTCTCGTAAACGAAAAATGACGACAGTACAGGTGCCGTAGCCGAATGGCATTTCTCGGACGCGAAACGAAAACGAAACGCCGCGAAAGGTAGTCTGACTCTGTCGCGCCAATACGCAAGAGCGATAGAGAAAGATATCTACGAGCGTTTTGTGAGCGTTTGTGCCATTCGGCTACGCACCCAGTGCGTTGAAGTTTCGCGTGACGTCACGCCTAGGTACAATTTTTACTTAGAAGTGACGTCACAAGCCCCCACTCCGGAACTTTGATGCTCTATATCTTTGTATTTTTTCATTAATTAGAAAAAGCGAAAAATATGTGTTCAGTAATTTTGGACGCTCTAACTGAGGACTAAACAGAATGCCATTTTTTTATGTAGTCGTCATCCCTAATAGGCCAGCGAAGCCAGTATCCTCTAAAATAAAACAAAAATTCCCACCCGTAAAAAAAGTTTGAAAACCACTTTAAAAAAATAAACATACTTTTTAATAAATGCAGACAAAAGCGTAAGTAGCGTAAGGCCGTTTTCACATTATCCGATCCGATATCGGATGTAGGAAGGATGTAAAATTCAAGATTTATGCGCTTCCAGGTCTTCGTTTATGTAATTAATAGATCATTATTACTAAAAAACGATATAAAACGCAAAAATTGCGGATTTAATGCCGATGGCACTCTCCTACAACAGTTTTTGTCCGAGGCACCATGGAACTGCCGATATCGGCAGGACGCTTCCGACATTTTTTGGCATGCCGGACCCCCCGCCAGTTGTCGGCCGATAATATTTGTTTGTGTGCGTTAACTCATCGGCCAATGTCAACATGAAACATCCACGATAAAGTTAATTGTTTTGCTTTATAAATTTTCGTCTAATAAGTATTCATGGCGCCGAGTTTGAACAACACAGCTGCGGTAATTAAAGAGTTAGCCTGTTTGATCAACCGCTGGATTGTTATTAATTGAGAGTCTTAATGCCTCTCTGTGAATATACTTTTAACGACTTGGCTCTTATTACTACATAAGATAATTCAGTAGTCGAGTTCGTCTACACACTAACTAAAATAAATGAAAACGCGTTTACTTAGTGATCAGATATTTTTGTTTTTGTTTATTCAGATTGGCGATAACTGTCCCGTCTGGACAGACCTTATAGTTTTTCTAAAACTCTCTTGCCTCGCCGGGTACTTGAATTAACTTAAAAAAAAACACTCTATTTTATTACATAATTATTATACTAATCACTACGATTATTACTTATTCTGGTTAACTATCTCTAATAAACATTTGGTCTTAAAAATAAAAATGATCATTAAATCTATGATTAACTTCATTTTATTTTAACTTTTGCTCTTTTCTAGTAATATTAAACTAACATTAGGTACATATTTATTTTTTACACATACATATATCGTTATTTATATGAGTAAGGTGAAATACCCCATAATGGACGGTGATGCCATTATGGACAAAAAAACACAAATCCTTAAAAATAAGTATCTAAAATTAGTTTTTAAAAACTGACGGCTATGTACCATAAACTAGAGTTGTAGAGCTGTTTCATTTTGAAGTTTCAATTAATTCGGTTATTTCTGAAGGATTTGGCGACAAGATAAAATTCATCAGTTTACTGAAAAAAATATCAAGACGAATTCTTAGTACTGTTGCTAAAAGAGTTGAGTTCATGTATAAAATAATAAAAAAATCCATTACTGGAACCAAAAAACTGCCTACCTCCTATGATGGATAAGGAACAATTTACAAAAACCAAAATTTACAAGAAACAATCCTATGTTAAAATAACTCAAACTAATTGTATTTATTGTATATAAAATTGACTCATTGAGTATCAGTTGGCTTTAAAAGTAAAATTTTAAATTTATTTCACTGTCCATAATGGGGGATCCATTACTGGAGAACTGCCGTCCATAATTGGAGAAAAAACACCTAGTTTTAATTTGTTAAGTATGAAGAAACTAATAGGAGTATCCATTCTGCAACACGCTTGAAATGTAAAAGAAGGATAGGACATTCAAGATTTAACACGCCTAGCGGTAGAATTTTTACATTTATGAGTGAAATATCAAAAACAGTCGAAAAATTTTCTTAAACTGTCCATGATTGGGTCCGTTACCTTACTTACTTTTTAAAATCCTAAACTCTAGAAATCTAGACAACCAGAGATTAAAATGGGTATCATGCATTTGTACAGAAAATGTTCACGTGCCGCCGTCCTTTAATGAGACAGCGAGTTCATAGGGTTGTCACTCCAGGCGAAGTCAGAAGCGGAGAAGACATAGACGAGCCAGTAGAAGAGGTTGAGTATCGCAAACGAAGCGGGGAACAGGACGCGCGCGGCGCGGTCGATGTGCGATACGCTGTTGATGTGGCCGCGCATTCCTATGAGAGTAAGAAACAAACGTTTTTTAACGCGATCATCATACTAATGCCGTGGCTAGCGTGGATGACGATGCGACGCGGCGCGACGAAATCAAACCTTCGATCTCTATGGAAGTGTCTTAGGTGAGCAACGTCGATAAACTATGGATGACATGCGATGCGACGCGATGGCGAAGGCGCCGCCCACGCAAGCCACGGTGTTATTGAAGCATAAGTCATACATCTAATGTGGCCTTTGATTTCAAACCGACAGCCACGACGGTCGGTTTCAAAATAATTTATCCACATTTTAACTGAGGCGGTTGGTAAGGGAAGGGTCAGCTACCGCCTTATTAGAGGCTTGTCTACAGTCCTTGGACTTTATAATTTGTTTGTGTATTGTGAAATACATATGTGCTATTAGCAGATTTTGGTTGTCCCCTAATGACAGGATTTTAAGTCCACGAGCTCAGAGCCTTCTGCGTGACAGCTACTTGGTTACGGCAGAGAACCTCTGGAAATATGTGTTTTGTTCCTTGGTGGATCGAACACCTTACCAGCTTCGACCTGTCGCTTCCTCCGGTACAGAGTGAGGCAGTAAAGCAATTGTCGCCAGCGCGGCACGCGTGATTACGTCTGCGTGGTGCGTTCCATGGTCAGGCGGACCATTGGCTCTAGAGTCTTCTGCGTCTGCGGGACTGTTGCTTTGTGGCAGCAGAAATAATCTAGTAAAATTTGGGATGTAGTTGCTTGAAAGTTCTTACCAGCTTCGACCTGCCGCTTCCTCCGATACAGGTCATCCCCGGCGAGACAGTACAGCAGTTGCCGCCAACGCGGCACGCGTGATTCCGTCTGCGTGGTGCGTTCCATGGGGTCAGAGCATCATTGGGTTGGAACCTTCTGCGGGACAGCTGCTTTGTGGCAGCAGAGAGAAATTCTAGTAAGATTTGTGATATATTTGCTTGGAAGACCTACCAGCTTCGACCCGCCGCTTCCTCCGATACAGGTCATACCCAGCGAGGCAGTACAGCAGTTGCCACCAACGCGACACGCGTGATTCCGTTTGCGTGGTGCGTTCCATGGTTAGGCGGACCACGGGTTCGGAACCGTCTGCGGGACTGTTGCTTTGTGGCAGCAGAAAGAATTTCTATTAATATTTGTGATATAGTTGTTTGGAAGTTCTTACCAGCTTCGACCTGCCGCTTCCTCCGATACAGGTCATCCCCGGCAAGGCAGTATAGTAGTTGTCGCCAACGCGGTACGCGTGATTCCGTCTGCGTGGTGCGTTCCATGGTCAAGCGGACCACGGGTTCGGGACCGTCTGCGGGACTGTTGCTTTGTTGCGGCAGGGAGAAACTCTGTAAATATGTGTTTTAGCTTATTTACCTGACTTTTGACGGTACCCTAGCCTAGTTAGGATAAGTAGTGACCCTGTCTACGAAACAAGAGATCACGCAAAATATTACATTAGGACAAACCAACTTCAAAAAATTACGGATGCATTGTATGTAGGTAGATAATAATAGATAGTGGATCATTCCAGCCGACGTAATATGCTTCCAATTTTATCACTTATCTATGTGGTTCAAGAAACCGCCACGCTTTGGCAAGTATGTCAGTGTGAGAGTGCCAGGTGTCTTATCCACGTAGATAAGTTTATAAAATTGGAAGCATAATACGCCGATTTCACTATTTTCTGCGTGAGGCCAAACACAGTGTGATGCAGCGAATTATATTAGAACTGTCTGCATGAATATTATTGTCTGTTCAGAGGAAAATACAGTCAGCGGTAAAAGTTGTATCGCACAATTATTTGGCAAAAATCTTTAGTAACTAAATCGGATTGCTCACATAGTAATAAATAATAAAGTAGTATAAAGAATGAGTATATCAGAGGAAGCCTAAAATTAAGTAGCACCGATTGTTGAAAAAGTAAGAGCGAATCGCATGGTATAGACATGTAATGCGGAGGGATGAAAGGCATGTGACGAGAAAGGTATTACGAATGAATGTGGAAGGTGGTGGAAGTAACGGGAGGGGAAAACCGAAGAAGAGGTGGATGGACTGTGTGAGACATGATATGAAGCTAAAACAAGTTAATGATGAGATGACGAGTGACAGAGATGTATGGAAGAGAAAGACATGATGCGCCGACCCCAAGTGACTGGGATAAGGGCAAGAGAATGATGATGGATTGCTCACATAGTTGGCAGCGGATCTGGCGGAGCTCCGGCGGCGAGCGGCTAGTTGTCGCGCGGCAAATGCGTCGCCCCCGACCTCCTCGATCAGCTCCTCCCATTCCGCGTCGTCTATCACGATCTCGCCAGAGCCCACCTGGCCAGAAAATAGGTATTTAGCCATTTTTAACCGCCTTTCAAATCTCAAAGGAAGGGGTTTTCAATTCGTCTGTATTTTTTTTAAAGTTTGTTCCTCGATATCTCCGTCGTCTGGACCGATCTTGAATTTTTTTTTTGATTGAATGTATATGCATACAGATTGATCCCATTTTTCTCAGAACCCAGTTCTGATGATGGGATCCTGGGAGAAATCGAGGGAACTCCTGTAACAGAACAAGCGTCTAAGACGAGGAAAATGACTCGTTATTACATATAAAACTTACGGTGAATCAACTTATCCTTGACCAACTTTTTGGTGCATATTTCCTTTGGGATTTCATTGGATATTTTGACAAATAATATCTTTGAAGCTTTATCACATGTTTAGTCACGTCTTCACTCATAAAATTCACTGTTATTTGATGCAAAACAGGTTGGAATAACATATTTATCAACAAACTACGTTCACATGGACGGAATACTGACACTGACAGTTGTCAGCTGTGTAGCGTTCCGATATTATGTCTTGATTTCAATCACAGGTCATGAAAGTTGATAATGATTAGTAGTATACTTTCTGGATGTGTTTAATGTAGCATTTAGAAACAAAAATGATATTTTACTGCGTATTTGATCTACAAAACTAACTAAAACCCTTTAACAAAAAAATATCTGCATACCTATACTAACCGCAATACATAACTCTTCGTCGCTAACTAGGTATCAATAAAATTATTCCTATATCACTTTGGAACACGTGCAATCATGCAGGTGTTACTGTTGAGAAGCAAAAGCCTATATGCCAAACTGTCTTGGACATTAATACCTAAGGCATACGGCTTAGTAAACAAAGCAGTTATGATCTTTTTCTTATGCGCGTAATTTAGTTGTTATCCATTGTCCCATGTCTCCGTTAGGTCTCTGGTATGTCTCCAGTCTCCAATATGTATCCAATATGTCTCTGTTAGGTCTCTGTTATGTCTCTGGTATGTCTCTAGTCTCCAATATGTCTCTAGTCCCCATTATGTATCAATATGTATCCAATATGTCTCTGTTATGTCTCTGGTATGTCTCTAGTCTCCAGTATGTCTCTAGTCCCCATTATGTATCCAATATGTATCCAATATGTCTCTGTTAGGTCTCTGTTATGTCTCTGGTATGTCTCCAGTCTCCATTATGTCCCCAGTCGCTGCTATGTCTCTAATAGATACTATAAAAGGGCCGGGGCAGGCCGTCGCAGGTCATTCTTAAAATATCTACAAGACTAACAGTGTCTCTGGCTTTCGTGTGTTACTGGTGAGTGAAGTTGTTCTGCTATTATTTCTCTGTTTGTTTTTACTTGGAAATTATTCTAAGTGATTGTAAACTTTGAAATTGTGTCTCTGTTTGATTGTGCGGGGACAATATCGTCGTACAGTTGAACCTAGACCTGTGGTGGAATTGCTTTACTGTCAGTTGTGGGGTTATTTTAGTGTTCTATTTATAGTGTAGTGTTACATTTAAATTAATGTGTATAGTGAAGTTTTCTGTGCTTTGTTTCATGAGTGCCGTCAAGCAATACAAAGACTGGGTCGATGTATGGCTGGTGCTTGGAGATAAGTCTGTGTTTGGTTTTGTAGGGAGTAATTCTTGCAAAACTAAGCTTGGATTATGGCACGTAAAGGAAGCTTCACTCGTTTGTTTAGTTGGTCAGTAAAATTGAATTTAGTAATTTTCTATGGGGTTATTTTGTGAAAGTTATAAGCCAGATCATTGTTTGTGACAGACTGTTGTCCGGCTAGGCGCTTCTTCCCTTACGGTGTCAAATAAGAGGCGTTTAGGGGTCTTTTTGTTCCAAGTGGAGGGCTTGGACGCTTTTCTATACTTACAAAAGCGTATTTTCTCACCGGTCTCAAAGAGTCCAACTGTTAGATGGAAGTGAGGACTTTCACGATTGACGAAAGACATTAGGAGTAATCCTTGCTCACTGAAGTCGGCAGTATTTGAGGCTGGGGTCCTATATATATTTATATTTATTTACTCGGTGCTCTAGTCCATGCTGGCGTTGGTCGCTGGGGATTTCGGTTGTGATCGATCCACATCTAAGTAAAGTTGATCGCAGCTGGGTCTCTCATGTGGCTGGTACTGGTGTGTCCTAGAATACTGGATATATACACGGATAGGGCGATCTACTCTCTGCTACCCTAGCCCGCGGGCAAGAGCAGAGGGGGGGATCAGAACTCAAGCCTATAGGTTGCCTATCTCAGCTTCGCTGGCTGAACTGTACAGTTCTAGTAGGGATACACTTGTACATATTCTGAACACAAGATCTATGGTAAGTGAGGGTCTGTGTTTCAGATATGTTAGAGTAGGAAAACAATAGGATTAGGGTAGAGTCACACACTATTTCTATGAAAGTAGAGTTCTGTTATGATTGGTCTTAAATTATAATTGGTCAACGTGTATTGTGGAGAAATAATTTAACTACTACTACTTATATGGTTTAAATGGACTTTAAATGTGGTGTTTACTATCTTAAAATATGTGGTAAAACTGGTAATTTATAAAAACTCTTATTACTTAATTTATTTGAGTGAAATTAATAATTGTGGTAGCAATTTCTGATTCTTCATGTAGCATCGAGCCAGTGAGTGTTGCTAACTAGTTTTTCAAGGTAAATTCTATCAAGTTGGTTAGGGAAACAAACTATTCTTTGGAATAAAAAGCATAGGTTTGTTATAGGGCCCAGTGGCATGCGAGCGCCGTCCACTGATGACAAGTCAAAAGCTTCAAGGAGTTACTAGACTTATTTACTTCGTTCTCAGTGGTAGCAACTACTCGGAGCCTTGATGATACACTAGAAGGATCGAGAAGTTATGGTCTATTAGCAGTATTGGGGAAAAGGGGGGATTAGCTAGGGAAAAGAAACAAAACAAAATAAAAAAGGGGTTAGTTCGTAGATAGATAGCCCTTCAGGCTTACTTGCTTAGGATCCTGATAAAGTGGTTTGATCAGGTCAGGGGTCCCATACCGTATCGCAAGCCCTTGCCCAAGCCGGGACCACTAATAAGGCGTAGCGGATGATTACCAAAATATTTTTTAATATTTATTTCATGTATGTTTCACTCACTAACTTTTATTCTAAAATTTCTTCATCACGTCATTAATTTTCTCACATATAACTTTCTAGGCCTAAATCTGATAAAATACTCTTCTATAACACTATATTATTATGCTACAATAACCTTTATTCTTCTTTAAAATATAAATAAATAAAATTTTAAAAATTAGTCAAAAATACAGCTGATACTCATTAAAGGATCTAGGTTATCGCGGTTCTCATCGAAGGGTTCTACTTATTCACGCTAGACGATCACAAGGCCAAATTTAAGGGGTATATTTAAAGGGGGGTTAGCTATAATGTTGGTTAGTCAAGTAAGTAAGTAGATAAGTAAGGTGTGCGGAGGTAAAGTAGTTACATTTGGTGACGTGACCAAGGGATCTAAGATGTGCTCTATAGAACACATCTTGGATACCAAGGTTTACAAATAAATAATAGAAAGTAGCCTTGCCAGGCTACTTTTGGTGCCGAGCAACCAGAATTTTAATAACCTTATTTTATTAGCTTTACCAGGCTACATTTGTTGCTGTGAAGACGAGTGGGTGTGCTGTATTTCTGACTTATTTCATCTCTAAATAAAACTCATATACCTAAAATTTTTATTCATTCGCTATTTCATAAAAACTAAAATAACTTTATCGTTAATAAACACGTCTGTAGTATTTTCTTCCATTGTTTATTATTGCCGCATTCCGAGCGAAGTCATGCATCAGTACAGAACCAATGATATTTTCGTCTTCCTTTGGTACCTGAAACATAAAATAATAAAATTAAAGTAGCGTAGTAAACTAAGACAAAAAAATATTTCTAGGAAATTAGTTCATAGTCGTAGTGGTTAAACATCGTCCCCAATAGGCGATTCGGGTTGCATTGCTACGTAGCAATTGTTGGCATTGGCGCATCTTGACGTTCCCTTGCGCCTGTGCGTAGTACTATTATTTACTCTGTGTCTTAATGTATGTTTTTATGGCTGTTGTATAGGCAGGGCAAGTACTGGAAATACTAGGTACTTATATAGAAAATACCCATGTATCAAAATAATAGGAAGCGCGGAGCTGTAGCACTTTAGAAGAGTTTGCCACCTCGTGACCGGAATTGGAAACATAAGTGTGTACACTATGTACAATAGCAATAGAATTTCATGTTAAAACAAATAGTTCTCTATATGTCTAGTACATTTTCATAGCAGGCTCTGCCATCTTCAGGGCTATTTTGAAAGCTCACATCACGTTTGCACTTCACACCGGAGATCGGATAGCTTCGATGCTGTCTTATATAGTCTATGAACACTCTCTGATGATATACATATTCCTAGCAGACGCTAAATTGACAGAATTTCATTCATAGGCAGGATAACTACAGTCTAGATGTAAGGTTATTTTCCTAAAATAATCCAGGATACCTAAGCCCTAGATTTAAGACCTAGTAATACTAGAAGATAGGCTCTAGTCTAATGCTTATGGGGGCGCGATTATTTATTGTCGCGCAGATGTACAAAATGGTAGGTGGCATTCCGCCATTTTTCTATGAATGCTGAATAACTACACGCATGTGGTACTATGACAGTACCTCCTTCGATGGATGGTTTGTTTGCATTTTAGTTGTCACTCTATAATCTACATATTGGCTTACAGGATTTCATACATCATACAATAATTTGGCAAATTGTTTGTACCAAATATTGTCACTGTAGTGCAGCCATGAGAAGAACAGGTTTCTGTCTGTTAAGATATAGGTATTAATAATATTAGGACTAATTTAAGTTCATTAGCTTATAAGTTGTCATACATTTTCATACTACATCCGTGGTAAACAAGCATATGTCCCGCTTGATGGTAAGCGGTCACCGTAGCCTATGTCTGCCAATTATTTCAATAAATTAAATGCACTGTACGAATTTCAACTTTCTATAGGTATACATTTTTACTGTAGTAATACAAATAAGTATGTATGTATAAATAAGATTTTCAATAGCTCCATATGACATGAGTTCGATACCTCACATGATAAGCTGTAGGCTAGTCTAAAATAGTAAGTGTAAGACCATACAATCATTATGTTCGGTAGATTGTGTACACAGCTTTTATACAATATTACACAAGTCAGGAGTATGCCAACATACTGTACTTCATTACAACCATGTCAAACATATCCTACGAAATATTAGCATTACCAGCATCTGGGAGGTCGTACCTCGCCATACCTTAACTCCATCACTGCTTGCTCATTGTCACAATTGCTCAAATAATTTTATGAAAATTGATTGAAACTTGTAATATTCCTGTTAAGTAGGCATAGATAATAAGCACCATTACTACTATAAAACCATATTTTACTGAGGTTCAGAAATAGTATGAATGTGGTACGCAGTAGGTATGTAAACTTACCTGATATGACCGGGTCCAGTCTGATTGTCGGATTACTTTGTAGTTCAGTAACGTTGAACATGAGCTGGTTGTGCAGATCAGCGAGACTGAAAAGAAATAGTCAGACATTAGAAATGTTCATATATTATAAGAAATAAAAGGGTTTAGTTTTAGAGTGGGGTTCTGCCAAATGGGAACAATATTATTTCACTTATCTACTCACGGGGGCGCGTCGCTTAATTTTTGGAACTAAGACACGCCCATGAGAAATATTGTGTCAGAAAAAACAACGCATACAGCAAAATGTACAAAAGGAAAAAAAAAATATTAAAAAGTTTGAGAACCCCTGCCTAGCAGTTCATATCTACATGAGCTAGGACATAAATGAGTTAGTAATAAGTTTGCTTAACCAATAAAATTAGGATAAATTAATGTAAGTTCAATTTTCACTTCATCGCTTATTGCCATCGCTATACTTCGCCTAAGTTATCTAAATGTAATAATTAGTATGAGCTATTATAAAAAAATAAAAGTACCTTTCGTTTATATGAAGTCAGTAGATATATGGAAGACGGTCCAACTGAAGCATGGCCTCTCGGGTAAAACCTGAAATTGTATATATGAAAAAAAAAATAGTTAAAAAAAGGGTGTATGTATGTTTAAGGAATCTTATTTATAAATACGTATCATTAAGATTGTTTATATTTATCTAGGCCATTCACAGTTAGAAAAAAAAAGGACCTACCATACCCATTTTTCTAAGTAATGTAAACTTTCCTGCCGAGTCGTTTTACTCACTAAGTAGAGTTAATTAAGTTTAAAAAGTAGCTGTTTAGTGGCTATGATTTTTTGTACTTACTTGAGGATAGTGCTAAGTCGGAGTACAGTCCATAAAGGATACACCGGAAAATTCCTCAGTCCACCTGCACATTGCCGACAGCTGGTTGATGTTCTTCAATGATGATAATCCATTTCATATACTGAAAATTGATACATACACTATTTAAACTCATTGTAACACAAATAAAATCTATGCTAAGTCTGGATTTTTAGTCTACATAATTTTATTTAAGTATCCAAAAATACAAAATTAAAGTTTTGACAAGTTTCAATGCCTATTTTTAAATGCCATGACATTCATTTGAGGTCCTACAAATATTGCTTTCCATAATCCAGAGAAAGTTTATATGTTGGTACGGAAACAACGTTACAATTTCCAAGAACAGTTAGGTAGCCTAGATCAAATAAATTAGTCAAAGATATAATTTTAATGCTTACCGTTTAACCAAGGTATGTTCAGTTTCCATAAATATTGTTTTCCATAAAATTTGTGGCGGATGTGTAGAAATATCGGGCATTGTAAATTCCAATTAGATGTTGACTGAAAAATCAAACAACCATATAAACCTCTTTGAAAGTAGCAAATATATTTTGACAGTTAGGACTATTTCACGTACATTTAGAATATTTAAGATCCTCTTAGGCAATGTGAAAGTCAGAAAGTACGAGTAACGTGGGGAAATTTATTATCATTAACTTATCTGACGACAGAACAATGAAATAAGCAACATTTCACCAATATATTCGGTCTAGTCGTTGTAGTTCGCAAGTATGTTCTGCTGGGTTTCGAAAACGACGACTAGTTTGAAAACACATCAAATAATAAAACAAAAGCTTACCTTTCATGCAAAACTGCTTTTGAAGTAGGCAATTAGTTCACTTTATCAATTGAGGCATAGCCCGATAAGACATCCTTTGCATGGGCTGTTTGCTCATTAGATCATGAGTATGAGCACTAAATTCTTCTATTATCTTGATGAGAAACACAACAAAACACATGTCCATTGCATTCACGTTTTTTTTTTCCAACAATAATGTCATGTCAATTTCGTAACCTCACTTTCGCTAACGGAAAATTACATTGCAATTGCAGTTCAGAGTTCAATTTGATAAAACAGGCTCATTTTGTCGACAAAATTATTTAGAAGTAACGCGTGTTTAGGGCAAATAATGTTTTGTTTGCATTTTCTTAGTTTGCTAAATGACAAAATGGCGAATATGGACGGTTCATGACCGGCGTCGGCGCAGAATTGCCTGTCGTATTGTTTAAGCAGATTAAAATAAAGCGAATATTTAAATAATCCTAGTTGTAGATCACGTAATTAATAATGAGCTAAAGAAAACAAAAACGGATCTGCCATTTTTTCGCGAACAAGCGGATTAGCGGTAAGCATGACATAGATTAGAGAAAATAATTTAACCACAGATAACATATATATACGTTTTTCCCCGCCAAAAGGTGTTCTATTGGCGACATTACTCAAACTGTCATTGTTCTTAAGTTGGTATGCTTGATCCTCATACAATTTTGTAGCAGATGAATTATGATTAAGGTGTAACATGTTGTCCAATAGCTTGCGGTTAGTAATTACTTTATAAAATTAAATATAGATGAATGAATGACCCTTTATAAATAAAATGAAATTTTCTTTGCCTTAGAGTCAGGGTAGAGTGGGGTAAAATGGGATAGGTAAACTTTTAAAATTATTATCTAGTTTTTATTTCCATTTTTATTATTTATTTTGATTACTTTTAAAAGCGTTGGCTTTCTGTAAACAATCGAGTGAAAGCGTAATTGAGGAGGAATGAACGAGTGTGTGTGTGTGTGAATAATTTAGAGATGATGAATGTTTATAGATGTAAGAATGTTTTGAATGGGATGAATGACTGAATGATGTGTGTCTTGAATGATTTTTTTTTATGGAATGAGTGGATTGATACGGACAGACAGCGCTGGAAAGTGGTCAAAACTAGTTTGGTCGGAATTTGCGAGAACAAACAAGGGGGGAATTTTGGGAACACATTAGTCATAAAATTCTTATTGGTTAGGTTAAAATCCAATGGATTCGACCCATTTCAAGGGTAGTTTTTTGTGACTACTAACTATACAAGGTAATAAGACCCATACTAAAACCACACACCTCATCTTGAATGGGATGTATTTGACAATCGACATATTTTAGGGCCGATATCGTCTAGTGAGAACGAGGCTCTTTTCAATATTTGTTTCCTTGTTATGTGTTCGAATTTGTGAAGTTTAGTATCATCAAATCATTTCTTCATTTGATCATGATATGGTACCGAGTTGAGGTACATGCTTATGTCATTTAAGGTTTGTTTTATAAAAAAAAAAAAAACACATCCAAACAGATCTTAAGTCAGTATATTTTATTCAAGTATGAGACATGCGCCAAAACATGTGGCTGGAGTGATTAGGTAGAGGAATTGGTTTGAGTTCCGACAATGGAGATTGAAGGCTCTGGACTTATAATGAGAGCTCTAAAGGTTTCTTCGTAATTGCGTGGGAAGTTATTGTGAACTCGTTGAAATTATTACGATAATTATTCCGGTCCAACAGTGTGGATGGAATGAATATTCGCCGCGACCGGGGAACGAGCTAGCAAGAACGGGTTAATAGGACCTATCAGATTCACAACCTGGTATCCCTGGCGATGCGTGGACTCTGAGGAAGGAGTTATCATGGTTCATTGTCGAGATTCTGATGAGCTGATTTCAAAACTGAGTCGCTAGCAGTTGCATAGTATTGGAATACACACCACACGATTAGAAATGGGGGAATATTTCCGACTGATCTAGAGATATTAAACTTTTATTCAATTTATTGCTTCTTTTGCTAAATAAGATTAGATTTTTTTACAAACCACTTTGTATTCTGTAAAATAAATCTAATCTGGGGGCGAGTTGTAACAGAACAAGCGTCTAAGACGAGGAAAATGACTCGTTATTACATATAAAACTTACGGTGAATCAACTTATCCTTGACCAACTTTTTGGTGCATATTTCCTTTGGGATTTCATTGGATATTTTGACAAATAATATCTTTGAAGCTTTATCACATGTTTAGTCACGTCTTCACTCATAAAATTCACTGTTATTTGATGCAAAACAGGTTGGAATAACATATTTATCAACAAACTACGTTCACATGGACGGAATACTGACACTGACAGTTGTCAGCTGTGTAGCGTTCCGATATTATGTCTTGATTTCAATCACAGGTCATGAAAGTTGATAATGATTAGTAGTATACTTTCTGGATGTGTTTAATGTAGCATTTAGAAACAAAAATGATATTTTACTGCGTATTTGATCTACAAAACTAACTAAAACCCTTTAACAAAAAAATATCTGCATACCTATACTAACCGCAATACATAACTCTTCGTCGCTAACTAGGTATCAATAAAATTATTCCTATATCACTTTGGAACACGTGCAATCATGCAGGTGTTACTGTTGAGAAGCAAAAGCCTATATGCCAAACTGTCTTGGACATTAATACCTAAGGCATACGGCTTAGTAAACAAAGCAGTTATGATCTTTTTCTTATGCGCGTAATTTAGTTGTTATCCATTGTCCCATGTCTCCGTTAGGTCTCTGGTATGTCTCCAGTCTCCAATATGTATCCAATATGTCTCTGTTAGGTCTCTGTTATGTCTCTGGTATGTCTCTAGTCTCCAATATGTCTCTAGTCCCCATTATGTATCCAATATGTATCCAATATGTCTCTGTTATGTCTCTGGTATGTCTCTAGTCTCCAGTATGTCTCTAGTCCCCATTATGTATCCAATATGTATCCAATATGTCTCTGTTAGGTCTCTGTTATGTCTCTGGTATGTCTCCAGTCTCCATTATGTCCCCAGTCGCTGCTATGTCTCTAATAGATACTATAAAAGGGCCGGGGCAGGCCGTCGCAGGTCATTCTTAAAATATCTACAAGACTAACAGTGTCTCTGGCTTTCGTGTGTTACTGGTGAGTGAAGTTGTTCTGCTATTATTTCTCTGTTTGTTTTTACTTGGAAATTATTCTAAGTGATTGTAAACTTTGAAATTGTGTCTCTGTTTGATTGTGCGGGGACAATATCGTCGTACAGTTGAACCTAGACCTGTGGTGGAATTGCTTTACTGTCAGTTGTGGGGTTATTTTAGTGTTCTATTTATAGTGTAGTGTTACATTTAAATTAATGTGTATAGTGAAGTTTTCTGTGCTTTGTTTCATGAGTGCCGTCAAGCAATACAAAGACTGGGTCGATGTATGGCTGGTGCTTGGAGATAAGTCTGTGTTTGGTTTTGTAGGGAGTAATTCTTGCAAAACTAAGCTTGGATTATGGCACGTAAAGGAAGCTTCACTCGTTTGTTTAGTTGGTCAGTAAAATTGAATTTAGTAATTTTCTATGGGGTTATTTTGTGAAAGTTATAAGCCAGAGTATTTGAGGCTGGGGTCCTATATATATTTATATTTATTTACTCGGTGCTCTAGTCCATGCTGGCGTTGGTCGCTGGGGATTTCGGTTGTGATCGATCCACATCTAAGTAAAGTTGATCGCAGCTGGGTCTCTCATGTGGCTGGTACTGGTGTGTCCTAGAATACTGGATATATACACGGATAGGGCGATCTACTCTCTGCTACCCTAGCCCGCGGGCAAGAGCAGAGGGGGGGATCAGAACTCAAGCCTATAGGTTGCCTATCTCAGCTTCGCTGGCTGAACTGTACAGTTCTAGTAGGGATACACTTGTACATATTCTGAACACAAGATCTATGGTAAGTGAGGGTCTGTGTTTCAGATATGTTAGAGTAGGGAAAACAATAGGATTAGGGTAGAGTCACACACTATTTCTATGAAAGTAGAGTTCTGTTATGATTGGTCTTAAATTATAATTGGTCAACGTGTATTGTGGAGAAATAATTTAACTACTACTACTTATATGGTTTAAATGGACTTTAAATGTGGTGTTTACTATCTTAAAATATGTGGTAAAACTGGTAATTTATAAAAACTCTTATTACTTAATTTATTTGAGTGAAATTAATAATTGTGGTAGCAATTTCTGATTCTTCATGTAGCATCGAGCCAGTGAGTGTTGCTAACTAGTTTTTCAAGGTAAATTCTATCAAGTTGGTTAGGGAAACAAACTATTCTTTGGAATAAAAAGCATAGGTTTGTTATAGGGCCCAGTGGCATGCGAGCGCCGTCCACTGATGACAAGTCAAAAGCTTCAAGGAGTTACTAGACTTATTTACTTCGTTCTCAGTGGTAGCAACTACTCGGAGCCTTGATGATACATTAGAAGGATCGAGAAGTTATGGTCTATTAGCAGTATTGGGGAAAAGGGGGGATTAGCTAGGGAAAAGAAACAAAACAAAATAAAAAAGGGGTTAGTTCGTAGATAGATAGCCCTTCAGGCTTACTTGCTTAGGATCCTGATAAAGTGGTTTGATCAGGTCAGGGGTCCCATACCGTATCGCAAGCCCTTGCCCAAGCCGGGACCACTAATAAGGCGTAGCGGATGATTACCAAAATATTTTTTAATATTTAACGGTTCTCATCAAATCTGAAAGGCAAATTTAAGGGGTATATTTAAATACATCTGGTGATTTTTGTGTTACACTCCTCAAATCTGAAAGGCATTTTGAAAGGAACAGCATGCATTTACGTACGGAACAGTGACATTTGATGCAGTGGAACTCCTGATGATGGTCAGAATGGAACTCCTCAAATCTGAACGGCACACTTATAGTGACTTTGGTATTTTTATAAGAACAGCATGCACTTACGTCCAGAACAGTGACATTTGGTGCAGTGGAACTGCTGATGTTGGTCAGAACGGAACTCCTCAAATCTAAACAGCACACTTATAGTGACTTTGGTATTTTTATAAGAACAGCATGCACTTACGTCCAGAACAGTGACATTTGGTGCAGTGGAACTGCTGATGAAGAGTGAGCCGCCCCTGGTTAGAGTTCCGTTCTGATAATCATTCTCCGTCACGTGACTAATCAGTACAGATACTTTTTACATTGCACTTAGCTTAGATAGACAAGAAAAACGTATTTATTCACTAAAACATTGTAAATATAAAATAGTATCCTGACAGGTAAGTACTTCAGAATCATCCAGATTTCAAAATTGGTTCAGAAATGACGGAGATATCGAATAACAAACATTAAAAAATATACAGACGAATTGATAACATAATCCAACATTTGAAAGTATTTATCACCGAACCCCAAAGGAAGGCGGTTTTTTTTTCTTAAAAATTATTTACATATAGTTCTATCCAGAATATATTAGGTAAGTACGAGATACCTTTTACACAATCAATAGGAGTTAAGTTATGTTAGTGTGTTAGTGATACAGTTCACGATACTGATGCTTTAATACCTTGGTAAAGTAATGGACGCCGGCAAATTCAAGAAGAGTAGCGATGCAGTAGAAGAAGCTCATAAGTAGAAACCAGTCTAAAGCCGTCGCGTATCGCACTTTGGGCAGGTCAGTGCGGGAGTCCAGACTTATGGTGGACAAGGTCAGCACAGTGGTGATTCCCAAGCCTACGCGATCAGAAGTTGCCTAAAATGCAAAAAAAAGTTTTTATAACAATTTCTAGTTGAGCAATGAGCAGTTTAGATTACTTGAAGTTAACTATGCTTACTTTTTGAGACACATGTCCAATTTTCTAATTAAATTAGCAAGGTTTAGCAAAGATGCAAAGATTTTTCCAAGATTAAAAAAAATAATTTCTTTGTAATAATTAACTAAACCAACGATTCACATTACAGCGGACCGATAAATAGGGTATTTTCCATGACAAATTGATCGATGCGATGATCACATCACAATAATAATCACAAGATGCTTTTGATAGAAAACGAAGCGCTGGCGCGTATGTCATCGTTTAAATTGTTTTTCTACTCCCGAATTGTTATTCGTCATTTACAGTGTCGTGCATAGATCGTTTTGTAGCCCTTTTGTCGCTCTTTTGTAGCTCTTTTGTCGCTCATTTTGAATCTATAAAAGGGTCGGAGGAGCCGACGCGCGTCATTCTTAAAATATCTACAAGACTAACAGTGTCTCTGGCTTTCGTGTGTTACTGGTGAGTGAAGTTGTTCTGCTATTATTTCTCTGTTTGTTTTTACTTGGAAATTATTCTAAGTGATTGTAAACTTTGAAATTGTGTCTCTGTTTGATTGTGCGGGGACAATATCGTCGTACAGTTGAACCTAGACCTGTGGTGGAATTGCTTTACTGTCAGTTGTGGGGTTAATTTAGTGTTCTATTTATAGTGTAGTGTTATATTTAAATTGTTGTGTATAGTGAAGTTTTCCGTGCTTTGTTTCATGAGTGCCGTCAAGCAATACAAAGACTGGGTCGATGTATGGCTGGTGCTTGGAGATAAGTCTGTGTTTGGTTTTGTAGGGAGTAATTCTTGCAAAACTAAGCTTAGATTATAGCACGTAAAGGAAACTTCACTCGTTTGTTTAGTTGGTCAGTAAAATTGAATTTAATAATTTTCTATGGGGTTATTTTGTGAAAGTTATAAGCCAGATCATTGTTTGTGACAGACTGTTGTCCGGCTAGGCGCTTCTTCCCTTACGGTGTCAAATAAGAGGCGTTTAGGGGTCTTTTTGTTCCAAGTGGAGGGCTTGGACGCTTTTATTTACTTACAAAAGCGTATTTTCTCACCGGTCTCAAAGAGTCCAACTGTTAGATGGAAGTGAGGACTTTCACGATTGACGAAAGGCATTAGGAGTAATCCTTGCTCACAGAAGTCGGCAGTATTTGAGGCTGGGGTCCTATATATATATATATTTATTTACTCGGTGTTCTGGTCCATGCTGGCGTTGGTTGTTGGGGATTTCGGTTGTGATCGATCCATATCTAAGTAAAAGATGATCGCAGCTGGGTCTCCCATGTGGCTGGTACTGGTGTGTCCTAGAATACTGGATATATACACGGATAGGGCGATCTACTCTCTGCTACCCTAGCCCGCGGGCAAGAGCAGAGGGGGGGATAAGAACACAAGCCTATAGGTTGCCTATCTCAGCTTCGCTGGCTGAACTGTACAGCTTATGGTAGGGATACACTTGTGCATATTTTGAACACAAGATCTATGGTAAGTGACGGTCTGTGTTTCAGATATGCTAGAATAGGGAAAACGATAGGAATAGGGTAAAGTCACACACTATTTCTATGAAAGTAGAGTTCTGTTATGATTGGTCTTAAATTATAACTGGTCAACGTGTATTGTGGAGAAATAATTTAACTACTACTATTTATATGGGTTAAATGGACTTTAAATGTGGTGTTTACTATCTTAAAATATGTGGTAAAACTGGTAATTTATAAAATCTCTTATTATTTAATTTATTTGAGTGAAATTAATAATTGTGGTAGCAATTTCTGATTTTTCGGTGTGGCTGCGGGACACTTAGTGTTGCTAACTAGTTTTTCAAGGTAAATTCTATCAAATTGGCTAGGGAAACAAACTGTCTTTGGAATAAAAGGATTTGTTTGTTATAGGGCCCAGTGGCATGCGAGCGCCGTCCACTGATGGAAAGTCAAAAGCTTAGAAAAGTTAGTAGACTTGCTTAGTTCTTATAAAAGTTAGCGACTGCTCGGTGTTTCGATAAAACATTAGAAAGATCGAGAAGTTATGGTCTATTAGCAGTATTGGGGAAAAGGGGGGGTTTAGCTAGGGGAAAAGAAACAAAATAAAAGGGGGGGTTAGTTAGTAGATAGATAGCCCTTCTGGCTTGGCATAGGACTCTCAATAAAGCAGTTTGATTGAGATTAAGGATCCTATTCCGCAACGCAAGTTCGTACCCAAGCCAGGATCACTAATAGAGCGTAGCGGTTGTTTTCCAAAATATTTTTTAATATTTATTTCATGTATGTTTCACTCACTAACTTTTATTCTAAAAATTTCTTCATTACGTCATTAACTTTCTCACATATAACTTTCTAGGCCTAAATCTGATAAAATACTCTTCTATAACACTATATTATTATGCTACAATAACCTTTATTCTTCTTTAAAATATAAATAAGTAAAAATTTAAATATTAGTCAAAAATACAGCTGATACTCATTAAAGGATCTGTGTTATTGCGGATCACATCGAAGGGTTCTACTTATTCACGCTAGACGATCACAAGGCCAAATTTACGGGGTATATTTAAAGGGGGGTTAGCTATACTGTTGGTTAGTCAAGTAAGTAAGTAGATAAGTAAGGTGAGCGGAGGTTTAGTTACATTTGGTTCCGTGACCAAGGGATCTAAGATGTGCTCTGTAGAACACATCTTGGATACCAAGGTTTATAAATAAATAATAGGAATTAGCCTTACCAGGCTACATTTGTTGTTGTGAAAATGAGTGGGTGTGCTGTATTTCTTGACTTATTTCATCTCTAAATAAAACTCATATACCTAATATTTTTATTCAATCGCTATTTCATAAAAACAAAAATAACTTTATCGTTAATAAACACGTCTGTAGTATTTTCTTCCATTGTTAATTCTTGCCGCGTTCCGAGCGAAGTCATGCATCAGTATAGAACCAATGATATTTTCGTTTTCCTTTGGTACCTGAAAAATAAAAAAATAAAAATTAAAATAGCGTAGTAAACCTAGACAAAATCTATTTCCAGAAAATTAACTCATAATCGTAGTGGTTGAACTAAACATCGTCCCGATTAGGCCATTTGGTTGCATTGCTACGTAGCAATTGTTGGCATTGGCGCATCTTGACGTTCCCTTGCGGCTGTGCGTAGTACTATTATTTATTCTGTGTCTTAATGTATGTTTTATGGCTGTTGTATAGGCGGGGCTAGTACGTAAAATACTAGGTACTTATAGAAAAATATTCATGTACCTAAAATAAAAGAAGGCGCGGAGCTGTAGTAGTTTAGAAGAGTTTCCCACCTAGTAATCGGAATTGGAAACATAAGTGTGTACACTATGTATAATAGCAATAGAATTTCATGTCAAAACAAATTGTGCTCTATCGGCCTAGTACATTTTCATAGCAGGTTCTGCCATCTTCAGGGCTATTTTGAAAGCTTTACATCACGTTTGCGCTTTACATTGGAGATCGGATAGCTTCGATGCTGTCTTATATAGTCCATGAACACTCTCTGATGTTATGTATGTTCCTGGAAGACGTCTGTTATACAGAAATTCATTCATAGGCAGGATAACTACAGTCTAGATGTAAGGTTATTTTCCTAAAATAATCTAGGATACCTAAGCCCTAGATTTAAGACCTAGTAATACAAGAAGATAGGCTCTAGTCTAATGGCTATGGGGGCGCGATTATTCATTGTCGCGCTGAAGTACAATATTATATGGGGCGTCCCGCCATTTTTCTATGAATACTGAATAGCTACACGCATGTGGTATTATGACAAGTACATCCTTCGATGGATGGTTTGTTTGCATTTCAGTTGTAACTCTATAATCTACATATTGGCTTACAGGATTTCATACATCATACAATAAATTGACAAAGTTTTTATACTGAATATTTTCACTATGAGAACAAATGTCTGTCTGTTAGATTATACGTATTAATCATGTTAGGACTAATTTAGTTCATTAGCTTATAAGTCATCATATATTTTCATATTACATCCGTAGTAAACAAGCATACGTCCCTCTTGATGGTGAGAGGTCACTGTAGCCTATATCTGCCAATTATTTCAATAAATTAAATGCACAGTGCGAATTTCAACTTTCTATAAGTATATATTTTTGCTATAGTACAAACAAGTATGTATGTATGAACAATATTTTCAACTGGTACACATGACATGTTATCTCACTTACGAGGTGCGGTCCAGATGTCTCCGGCCCGACAAATATGGCGGAAGAGTTTAAAAAAAGTATGGATATCATTGTGTTCGTCATTTATTCCACTTTTTGGTGTATAGTTTCTTTAGGTGTCTGTTGGCTTGTAGGTTTTTTTTACGGTGTTTAGTGCTAGGTTAGTGCCCAAACTTTTATCGTGCTTACAGCGAGATGAGTGAAAAACCGTGAGTTCATGAAACTTGAGACCAGCATAGATACCGCGTAGCGAGTTTTTTGAATGCAATTACTACTGTAGATGAAACCATGGTTATGTAAGACGATACTCTGTACAAAAGAAAATTAATGGAGTGACAACGTCATGGTGAAAAGGCGCCTAGAACAACCTCTGTCACAAAATGCACGAAAAAAGATAAAGGCTACGGTATTCTAGGGTTGTCACGAAATTCTAACGATTTACATAAAAGAAGGGTAGAGTGGGGTAAAATGGAATACGTGAATTTTGAAGTTATTAAGTTATTTTATTCTTTATTTTTGATTACTTTTAAGAGCGTTGGCTTTCTGTTGAGATCGAGTGAAAGAGCGAATGAGGAAGTAAGAATGGTTACATTGTGTGTGTGTGTGTGAATAATTTAGAGATGATGAATGTTTATAGATGTAAGAATGTTTTGAATGGGATGAATGACTGAATGATGTGTGTCTTGAATTTTTTTTTATAGAATGAGTGGATTGATATAGACAGACAGCGCTGGAAAGTGGTCAAAACTAGTTTGGTCGGAATTTGCGGGGAATAAACAGCGGGGGGGCTGAGGGAAACACATTAGCCATAAAAAGCTTATCGGTTAGGTTAAAATCCAATGGATTCGACCCATTTCAAGGGTAGTTTTTTGTGGCTACTCACTCTACAAGGTAATAAGACCCACACTGAATCCACACACCTCATCTTGAATGGGATGTATTTGACAATCGACATATTTAAGGGCCGATATCGTCTAGTGAGAACGAGGCTCTTTTCAATATTTGTTTCCTTGTTATGTGATCAAATATGTGAAGTTTAGTATCATCAAATAATTGCTACATTTGATCAAATAATGATATGGTACCGAGTTGAGGTACATGCCTATGTCATTTAAGGTTTGTTTTATAAAAAAAAAAACACATCCAAACAGATCTTAAGTCAGTATATTTTATTCAAGTATGAGACATGCGCCAAAACATGTGGCTGGAGTGATTAGGTAGAGAAATTGGTTTGAGTTCCGACAATGGAGATTGAAGGCTCTGGACTTATAATGAGAGCTCAAAAGGTTTCTTCGTAATTGCGTGGGAAGTTATTGTGAACTCGTTGAAATTATTACGGTAATTATTCCGGTCCAACAGTGTGGATGGAATGAATATTCGCCGCGACCGGGGAACGAGCTAGCAAGAACGGGTTAGTAGGACCTATCAGATTCACAACCTGGTATCCCTGGCGGTGCGTGGACTCTGAGGAAGGAGTTATCATGGTTCATTGTCGAGATTCTGATGAGCTGATTTCAAAACTGAGTCACTAGCAGTTGCATAGTATTGGAATACACACCACACGATTAGAAATGGGGGGATATTTCCGACTGATCTAGAGATATTTTTCTTTTATTCTTTTATTCAATTTTATTGCTTCTTTTGCTAAGTGAGATTGGATTTTTTTACAAACCACTTTGTATTTTATAAAAGAAATCCAATCGGGGGCGAGTTGTAACAGAACAAGCGTCTATGACGAGGAAATTGACTCGTTATTACATATAAAACTTACGGCGAATCAACTTTTCCTTGACCAACTTTTTGGTGCATATTTCCTTTGGGATTTCATTGGATATTTTGACAAATAATATCTTTGAAGCTTTATCACATGTTTAGTCACGTCTTCACTCATAAAATTCACTGTTATTCTATGCAAAACAAGTTGGAAAAACATATTTATCAACAAACTACGTTCACATGGACAGAATACTGACACTGACAGTTGTCAGCTGCGTAGCGTTCCGATATTATGTCTTGATTTCAATCACAGGTCATAAAAGTTCATAATGATTAGTAGTATACTTTCTGGATGTGTTTAATGTAGCATTTAGAAACAAAAATGATATTTTACTGCGTATTTGATCTACAAATCTAATTAAAACCCTTTAACAAAAAAAATATCTGCATACCTATACTAACCGCAATACATAACTCTTCGTCGCTTAACTAGGTATCAATAAAATTATTCCTATATCACTTTGGAACACGTGCAGGCATGCAGATGTTACTATTGAGAAGCAAAAACGTACGTGCTGAGATGTCTTGGACATTAATGCCTAAGGCGTACGACTTAGTAAACAAAACAGTTACGACCTTTTTCTTATAAGTGTAATTTAGCGGCTATCCATTGTTATTTGTCGCCAGTAGCTCTTTTGTCGCTCTTTTGTAGCCCTTTTGTAGCCCTTTTGTAGCTCTTTTGTCGCTCTTTTGTAGCCCTTTTGTCGCTCTTTTGTCGCTCTTTTGTAGCCCTTTTGTAGCCCTTTTGTCGCTCTTTTGTAGCTCTTTTGTCGCTCTTTTGTAGCCAGTCGCTCTTTTGTAGCCCTTTTGTCGCTCTTTTGTAGCCCTTTTGTAGCCCTTTTGTCGCTCTTTTGTAGCTCTTTTGTCGCTCATTTTGAATCTATAAAAGGGTCGGAGGGAGCCGACGCGCGTCATTCTTAAAATATCTACAAGACTAACAGTGTCTCTGGCTTTCGTGTGTTACTGGTGAGTGAAGTTGTTCTGCTATTATTTCTCTGTTTGTTTTTACTTGGAAATTATTCTAAGTGATTGTAAACTTTGAAATTGTGTCTCTGTTTGATTGTGCGGGGACAATATCGTCGTACAGTTGAACCTAGACCTGTGGTGGAATTGCTTTACTGTCAGTTGTGGGGTTAATTTAGTGTTCTATTTATAGTGTAGTGTTATATTTAAATTGTTGTGTATAGTGAAGTTTTCCGTGCTTTGTTTCATGAGTGCCGTCAAGCAATACAAAGACTGGGTCGATGTATGGCTGGTGCTTGGAGATAAGTCTGTGTTTGGTTTTGTAGGGAGTAATTCTTGCAAAACTAAGCTTAGATTATAGCACGTAAAGGAAACTTCACTCGTTTGTTTAGTTGGTCAGTAAAATTGAATTTAATAATTTTCTATGGGGTTATTTTGTGAAAGTTATAAGCCAGATCATTGTTTGTGACAGACTGTTGTCCGGCTAGGCGCTTCTTCCCTTACGGTGTCAAATAAGAGGCGTTTAGGGGTCTTTTTGTTCCAAGTGGAGGGCTTGGACGCTTTTATTTACTTACAAAAGCGTATTTTCTCACCGGTCTCAAAGAGTCCAACTGTTAGATGGAAGTGAGGACTTTCACGATTGACGAAAGGCATTAGGAGTAATCCTTGCTCACAGAAGTCGGCAGTATTTGAGGCTGGGGTCCTATATATATATATATTTATTTACTCGGTGTTCTGGTCCATGCTGGCGTTGGTTGTTGGGGATTTCGGTTGTGATCGATCCATATCTAAGTAAAAGATGATCGCAGCTGGGTCTCCCATGTGGCTGGTACTGGTGTGTCCTAGAATACTGGATATATACACGGATAGGGCGATCTACTCTCTGCTACCCTAGCCCGCGGGCAAGAGCAGAGGGGGATAAGAACACAAGCCTATAGGTTGCCTATCTCAGCTTCGCTGGCTGAACTGTACAGCTTATGGTAGGGATACACTTGTGCATATTTTGAACACAAGATCTATGGTAAGTGACGGTCTGTGTTTCAGATATGCTAGAATAGGGAAAACGATAGGAATAGGGTAAAGTCACACACTATTTCTATGAAAGTAGAGTTCTGTTATGATTGGTCTTAAATTATAACTGGTCAACGTGTATTGTGGAGAAATAATTTAACTACTACTATTTATATGGGTTAAATGGACTTTAAATGTGGTGTTTACTATCTTAAAATATGTGGTAAAACTGGTAATTTATAAAATCTCTTATTATTTAATTTATTTGAGTGAAATTAATAATTGTGGTAGCAATTTCTGATTTTTCGGTGTGGCTGCGGGACACTTAGTGTTGCTAACTAGTTTTTCAAGGTAAATTCTATCAAATTGGCTAGGGAAACAAACTGTCTTTGGAATAAAAGGATTTGTTTGTTATAGGGCCCAGTGGCATGCGAGCGCCGTCCACTGATGGAAAGTCAAAAGCTTAGAAAAGTTAGTAGACTTGCTTAGTTCTTATAAAAGTTAGCGACTGCTCGGTGTTTCGATAAAACATTAGAAAGATCGAGAAGTTATGGTCTATTAGCAGTATTGGGGAACGGGGGGGTTTAGCTAGGGAAAAGAAACAAAATAAAAAAGGGGTTAGTTAGTAGATAGATAGCCCTTCTGGCTTGGCATAGGACTCTCAATAAAGCAGTTTGATTGAGATTAAGGATCCTATTCCGCAACGCAAGTTCGTACCCAAGCCAGGATCACTAATAGAGCGTAGCGGTTGTTTTCCAAAATATTTTTTAATATTTATTTCATGTATGTTTCACTCACTAACTTTTATTCTAAAAATTTCTTCATTACGTCATTAACTTTCTCACATATAACTTTCTAGGCCTAAATCTGATAAAATACTCTTCTATATATTATTATGCTACAATAACCTTTATTCTTCTTTAAAATATAAATAAGTAAAAATTTAAATATTAGTCAAAAATACAGCTGATACTCATTAAAGGATCTGTGTTATTGCGGATCACATCGAAGGGTTCTACTTATTCACGCTAGACGATCACAAGGCCAAATTTACGGGGTATATTTAAAGGGGGGTTAGCTATACTGTTGGTTAGTCAAGTAAGTAAGTAGATAAGTAAGGTGAGCGGAGGTTTAGTTACATCGTTAAAACCCTACATAAGAGATGCCCGCCTCCGCCCGGCGCCCCGCGCACCCACGCCTACGATATAGCTCTTAAAGCATTGTTAGGTAGCCTTTAATGGATATAGCGGGCCGCGGGGCGCCGGGGGTGGCGGCGGCGCGGGGGAGTGCGAGCGACAGGGTGAGTGCAGGATCATTACAGAGGACAAGTCAAAATACAGGGAACAGTGCGAATTTCACGAAAGTTATTCTAGAAAACTATTAAAAAGTAGGTGCATCGTCGTAGAAAAAGTATTGTATGCAACGGTGTTTAACTGAGTCAAAAAATACTCGTGGCGTCTTAATAACAATTTTCGACTTCGCCTCAAAAGACGAGTTGTAACAAACCCACGCCACTCGTCTTTTTTGACCTCCTTTAAACGCCTGTTGCATAAAATACTATTAATTATTTGCTTACGGTTTTGATCCTCATTGAACGCAGAATATTTTTATTATATTACCTACTAGATTCTCACAAATATCTTAACATTGTCAAGGCTTTAGAGCACGTGTTCAAATACTTTTGAGCTCCTCGAAACCTATACAATATATCTGTAAACGACTGTAATCTTACCTCGCGATGTATCCAGAAGGAAACCCAGGACAGGACAACGATGAGAATACATGGCACGTATACTTGAATGAGGAAGTACCCGGTGTGCCGCTGCAGGTTGAACGACACTTGAAGCACGGAAAAATCTCCTAGGAAAAAAAATAATAATTTCAATCAGGCAACAACATATTACATTTATATCTTATAGACTAACCCCCTTATTCATAAACGTACACTAAAGTTATCAAGCCGATAAAGTTCGGTTGTCCCTTTTTATCACACCAATACGTCGGAAAGGGACAAACGAACTTTATCGGCTAGATAACTTTAGAGTACCTACGTTTATAAATAACGGGGTAAATAAGTACATATGAATTTCAAAATAAACTTAAAAAGTAACATTGATAAGGCGAGAAAACGGTGTGGCTCTTAAATTGGAATCGTCTGATCATGATGCGTCAGCTTCGTCAGTTTGCTGCGGAACCTCCGAAAACACCTTTAGGTTAGAATTAGAAGCCAATCCACACCTTTAAGTTTAGGGACGAATTCAGCTTGTTGCGAATGCAACGTTCAAATGAACCTTGGAATCATCTTGGAATAAACCACGGAGACATCGGAGACTATTTTGTCCCTACAAGTATGTAGTTCTGCCTGTGGCCGATAAGTAAACTTAAAAGCTTTGGGTACAGTTTTTTAACGGGTTAGGTATACCAATTTTTGATTCGGTAAAAAAACATTGACCGTCAATTTGAAACTATACAATTCTAGCTAACAATAGTTAGGTGCTAAGGCTGAGTTTAGTGTCACGCGGACCGACCGCGCGGAGCGATCCGCACTGTGTGTAGCCGAATGGCACAAACGCTCACGAAACGAAACGCTCGTAGATATCTATCTCTATCGCTCTTGCGGATTGGCGCGACAAAGCCAGACTGCCTTTCGCGGCATTTCGTTTTCGTTTCGCGTCGCAGAAATGCCATTCGGCTATGGCACCTCGACTAATATCTATTGTTAACTTCAGGAAGCGGTTTAGAGTGGCACGGCTGACAACATCAACTTACAAATTGGTCGCGCCGGTCGCGCGGATTGCTCCGCGCGGACGGTCCGCGTGACACTAAAACCAGCCTAAATAACGTTATACTGTACAGATAATTCAACTGTTCAGCATCAGCCACACTCCCACAGGGGTGTCCCCCTTAACTACCCACTTTTATCTGTCAATCAATTCTTTACGTACGCATGTGAATCCTACGAAGCGTAAAAGCTGATTCTTGTTAAATTCCATGCGGCGTCACCGTTCCCTAAGACATATTTCCATTTGCCTTTGGCAGAAAAACTGAAACATATTTTTATTCGATGGCACTTGAACGTCTATTTCGGGCTTGAATGACACTCGGCGAACAAGTATACATTTGTGATCGAAAAACGATTACCTACATCTTTCCATTTATACTTTGATTTCTTATGAAAGAAAACTGGCTAGGAACGGCAAAACAATAAAGACTGTAGGAAGTGTAGTCTGTATCTTTTGGTACTTAAATAAATGTAAACAAAAACCTACCCTCTAAAGGCTTCTTCAACCAGCCCTTTAGCACAACTTGCCTTGTCGCGCGTGACTCCATACTTGAAGTCGCGCTTGATATATTTACTCGCGCGCGACAAGGCAAGTTGTGCTTAAAGGGGCAGTTGATGGTAAACGAAAACATTACACAATCAAATAAGATTAAAAACAGGTTGTACAGTGACAATTCCGCTTGGTCTTGTATTTGGTTGGTTAGCCCACAATTGTTGTAACTATAGGTGCTTACCCGAAAATGTAAAAAAATATTTGTTTACGTTTTTTAAATACCTAAAAGTACAGTTATATATGAGATGACATCCGGTTATACATTTTCAATATACCTAATATTTTAAAATATCTTTTAAATTTACTCACCTGCAAGGAAAATTTAATTACCAAGAGGCAAAGACATATGTAACTCCGTATAGACAGATAAAGTCTAAAAAAAAACGTACCTCAAAACCATACAGAAATAGGTACGGTGACCTAGATGGCGACTACATACTACATACACCTTTGGGGGACGTTCGGCTAGATGGCGCTAATATTAATAGTTGACATTTTAACACAAATCAAGATAAGAATATGGTCCTAATTGTCAAAACTGAGGTTCAAAAGTTTTAAGCTTGTGAGAGATGGCAAGTTTTAAGCTTTTAAGAGATGGCAGACTGTGATTACACATGTTACTTTGACAGTAACTCTCTACAAAACTAGATCCTCTTTGCAAGAGGTAAGCAGGCAATATTAATTACTTACAAGAAGGGAAATAATACAGGTAAATATCTATATTAAGAAACATAATAAACAAGTGAATCATACATTTCTAGGGTTAGAGTAACAATAAGCTCACAGTAAATAACATAAATCACCTCATACAAATCTCAACCTAAGTGTTTTACTTATATATGTCAAGACGCGCTTGTCGAGTAAAAATAAAAAACGTATTTGAAAGATCAGAGGGCATTAAAGCATCCTTGGGCTGACCCGAGAATATTGATCTGCCAAAGCCAAACAACCCTGGTTGCCTAGTAAAAATGTTAACAAACAATGATAGATAGAGATTACCGTTTCGTTCATACGACGCAAATGGTTCACAACTTGGCTAGGCCATTTAGATAGGATAGGAAACCTTAAACTAACTGTCTTAAACATATTTACATAATTATATAAGAAACTAAGACTAAACTTAAAAGCTAGCTAATGTCTAAAATAGGCCCTTGAGGCATCGTACCAAGGATACTAGCGACATTTTCTCGCTGTATCGCAATGCTGATACGTTGTGCGAGGAAGTCGCCAGCTCTTCGGTCACCAGTTACCTCAACCAGACGCTTTGCGATTTCTGTGAACAACTTGTTCGCGCTAGGACCCCATGGACCTAGAGTTTCTACTGTCTTATATATATATATATATACTTTCATATGTGTGGGTAAATGAATAAAGATTCAGTCTTAGTCTGTTTTCACATTATCCGATACGATACCGGATGTCGGAAGGATTTCAATAGAAAAAAATCCAAGATGGTGCCTGTAATGTATAGGATATCGGTCCGACATCCGATATCGGATCGCATAATGTGAAAACGCACTTAGAACCCGCTTACGAGTGTTATTACTCCTCCGTCTCAACACACATTTTACATGGCGCAGTCGGTAGGATACTTAAATAGGCTACTAGACTCATATCGAATTTGGCATAATAAATAATTGTCTTATGTAGTATTTGACATAAAAAAAAACAATATTTATAGATTTTGGGTATTAAAAGTGTATGATGACTACGTATTTTCGATTAAAAATGTGTGTAATTTTTTATTTATTTTAGCCACCGAAAACGCTGTCAGCGATGTAGTGACGTCATCGAATTCAAACCTTACTGCACGTCAAAATAATCACTGACATATTAAGGTGGCTCGCTTAGGTTACCCGAAAGCTCAGGCTGCGTTAGATGGCGTTAATCTGCAAATTACCAGTCTTATTTTTTTTGTGGAGTCGTACAGGCATTTATATACTTTCAATTATGCTTCGCGAACATTTAATATTAAAATTGACGTATTACAACAAACATTCAACTTCTCATTGTAACGTTAATCCCCTTAATGTAGATAAATTTACTATTTTACACTATTTTTAAGTACCACTCACACATACAAACAGTGTTTTTGTATTCCTTCTAGTCGATAATTTCACGCGGCGACAGCTTGTTTAAATAGCCTTGCGGTAAATACGTGTCATCGCATGATTTGCATGGAAGTACTGGGTTCGAATCCAGGACTTTTTCTCTTTTTTTTTTTAATACTACGTCGGTGGCAAACAAGCATACGGTCCGCCTGATGGAAAGCGGTCACCGTAACCTATGGACGCCTGCAACTCAAAGAGTGTCGCATGCGCGTTGCCGCCCCATTAGAAACTTGTACACTCCCCTTTGCTGCGTGTGCTCAGCAAAAAGGAGTGTACAAGTTCAAAGGAGGGTTTGGGTTGCCGACGACTCAAAGGACAATAGACGGAACAAATTAGTTCCGTAAGTCCTCCCGTCGTCAGCACCCCACACCCTCGTTGAGCTCTGGCAGCCTTACTCACCGGCAGGAACACAACACTATGAGACACTATTTTTTGTTTTATTATTATACATAAATGTATATGTACTCGTACAGTAGTTACTGAGCGTTTTCCACAAAAAAGATTAAAAACCTATTCTCTTACATGGTAATAATTTTTGGGTTCGTCGAACTCAGAATTTCTAACATAATTATCCTAATCTGATATTTTAAAAAATTCCAAAAAAGTATAGATACATTTTAGTTTCTAAACTACGATTCGAATGTTTTTTATTTCTAATTGTTTATTTTCGATGGAGCAAGGGTATTAAAATCGCTTTTGAAATCTTAAATTAGTAAATGAAAATGCAATAGTTAACTGAGTAACGTAATGCTTTAAAAACTCAAGTGGACTTTTTTTACCTAAGGAGTAATTTCGATAAAATATTATATTTAGCGAGGGTATTAAAAGTTGTGTTTTATATCTCAACTTAATAAATAGAAAATCAAAACGACAATAAAAAAATCAATATGTTCTCTAAGATAAAATTGATACCTTCGGCTCTCCATTCTTGCTCGGTCAATAAAAAATACGAAATTTATATCCAAAAAAATACAAAAAGTTTATAGAATCCTGGGAATCGAACGCACCTTCACGGCGTGACAGACGACTGTTCACCAACGACGCCATTACATAACACGCTGTTACCGACGAAATTGGGCTATATATATATAATTATTTAAATATAAATAATAATGCCAAATCCATACTAATATTACAAATGGGAAAGGGTGTGTGTCTGTTTGTTTGTCCGTCTTTCACGGCAAAACCGGAGTGACGAATTGACGTGATTATTTAAGGGGATTTAGTTGAAGGGATGGAGAGTGACATAGGCTACTTTTTGTCTCTTTCTTACGCGAGCGAAGCCGCGGTCAAAAGCTACTTTATTATAAATGGGAAAAGCTGGTTACTCTATAATCTGAAGTGGAAGAATTCGTTGTTTCACCAAAGATAATGTGTGTTTGTTTGTTTGTCCGTCTTTCACGGCCAAACGGAGCGACGGATTGACATGTTTTTTAAGTGGAGATAGTTGAAGGGATGGAGAGTGACATATGCTACTTTTGTCTCTTTCTAACGCAAGCGAAGCCGCGGGCAAAAGCTAGTACAGAACGGGTAGCATGGTCGCGCGATAGACGATAAAATATCAGGCCGTCCCTGTCGCACTATTAGTAAGTGCAATTATAGGGACGGCCAGATGTTTTATCATTTATCGCGCGACCATAATTGCCTGCCTGGACTGGACCAGATTATATTGATGATAATTATTATTTGTAACAATTTAGTTAACATTGTCTTCAGTTACCGCGATAGTTACTCATGAAATAAAAACTATGAAAACGGATTAAATCGCGTATAATGAGTTTAAAATTCATCCCGATGTTTCAAACACTTTACAGCGTTCGTGGTCAACGGGTGACTGAGGAAAAATTATAATGTGCAAAAGCTACCCATATTCTTGTATATAACCATTTAGTTGTTGAAGACAAACATTCACACAACAATAACATAGGTCAACCAGCTCAGTAAATGCAATACTTTACTAATACTATGCCCACAATATGACCTATGTATAAGTATAATGTATTATACCAGACGTGTAATATTTTATTTTATCAACAAAGGCATAATAAAGGATTGTATTGTATTTTTGTATGAAAATAAAAAATAGGAAAGCAATATAGTAATAGTCAAACATTCCATTAAAAAAATAAAAAATACTTAATAAATCCATAAAAGTTCAAATGATTAAAAAAAACTTCGGACTCGAACCCACGATCTTCTGCATCATAGTCGGTCGTTTGACCGAGACGCCATTTCGATTTACATTAGCAGTGTCGAAATACACGATATGTATCTTTGTTGACAAAATGCGTCATTATTTCTGAGTCTGCTTGAGTTAACTAAACCAATATCTTTAAATAATTACTTGTCAAGAGCCAAATGTCACTGATGACAATGTCAACTAAAAATGCGCGAAATATGACGGCTCTGTGTCTGTACACAAAATTTGGCACGCACATTTCCTAAAAAGTCAGAAAATATTGTTTTCGAATAGAATGACCTGATGCATAGATAATCTATAGATTAACATGACTGTGTTGTTTTCGCCTAATTACGTAAAAGTATACTTTAAAAATATTTTTTGCTGTTTTTAAGTCATAATAAAATATGACAATATTTTATTTCGGTTGATTGGACAGTACTTAATCATATAATAAGATAGACTTTGAATAATTTTTAAGAAAAAAAAACCGTCGCCTTTCGGGTTCTGGTGAAAGCTACTTGCGAATGTTGAATTATGTAGAAATGTGTAAGTATTTTTTAAAACTGCTTTTAATGCTTTAATTATTAGATGGCAACACAAATGAAGATACGTATAACGTTAAGGTTTGAGGAGTTTCCTCAATTCCTCATGAATCCGATTATATTATAAGAAATCGAAGCTTGACAAACTTTTACTTGAAAACTCAATATGCTTAACAAACATAACTAAATAAATGTCACTGTTCTGAACTTAAATGCATGCTTTTCTTACAAAAATACCAAAGTCACTATGAGTGTGCCGTTCAGATTTGAGGAGTTCGGTTCTGACTATCATCAGCAGTTCCACTGCACCAAATGTCACTGTTCTGGACGTAAGTGCATGCTGTTCTTATAAAAATACCAAAGTCACTATAAGCGTGCCGTTCAGATTTGAGGAGTTCGGTTCTGACCATCATCAGCAGTTCCACTGTACCAAATGTCACTGTTCTAGACGTAAGCGCATGCTGTTCTTATAAAAATGGCAAAGTCACTATAAGCGTGCCGTTCAGATTTGAAGAGTTTGGTTCTGGCCATCATCAGCAGTTCCACTGCACCAAATGTCACTGTTCTGGACGAAAGTGCATGCTGTTCTTATAAAAATACCAAAGTCACTATAAGCGTGCCGTTCAGATTTGAAGAGTTCCGTTCTGGCCATCATCAGCAGTTCCACTGCACCAAATGTTACTGTTCCGTACCTAACTGCATGCTGTTCCTTTAAAAACACAAAAATCACCATATGTATGCCTTTCAGATTCGAGGAGTTCCCTCGATTTCTCCAGGATCCCATCATCAGAACTGGGTTCTGAGAAAAATGGGACCAATCTGTATGCATATACATTCAATCAAAAAAAAAAATTTTCAAAATCGGTCCAGTAACGAACGACGGAGATATCGAGGAACAAACATAAAAAATAAAAAAAAGTAAAAAAAAACATACCTTAGACGACTTGATAACCGTCCTTCTTGAGAGATATGAGGCGACGGTTAAAGAGGATCAAGTAGCCTATTCATTGAGGTGGGTATAGTGCGCGGCAAAGTTTTAGACCATTAGGCGCGGTGGTGGGGGTAAGTTCACGCATATACACATACGCGCAAAAAATTATCTAATAAGAAAAATCGCTTCTGCGCAGGTCCTGGCCATGATGGTCTTTGGCTGATATTTAATTTAATTTTAAATAACGTGTAGTGACAGTACGTAAATTTACATTTGCCAAAGAAACAAGAAACATTTTCATAAATGCTAATTAGAAAACCAATTTACATTGTGATATTGCGTATGTACCTGTACCTGTGGCCCACTTTGAATACAACATAGATAATACATTTCCAAAAGTACAGCGTAACGTAATATTGTAAAGAAGATGAGAGGAGCAAGCGACATCGATTGCGCACTTAAAATAAATAAGTTGAATTAGGTCGGGATTTTCCTAAAGTGCAGAAAATCACGTTACTCCCCGAGCAGATAAAGCTTGTTTGCGATTAGAGAAAATGAAAGCTGTTAGAGATCCTACGGGGGCTTAACGCCAATATTTATAGAGTTTGGCCAAACCACTCTGCAGCGAATTTTATAGCACAGAGCGTGGAAGAGTTAGCAAAGGAACAAGTGCTTTACATGGATGTCTAGAGGCACACCAGTCCTGATATTTTGTGTTTTCAACTTGGACTCTGACATTAATATTTATTTGGATAAATAAGTCACTTAGATATAAAATACTAGCGTTTGCCCGCGGCTCCGCTCGCGTTAGAAAGAGATAATAAATAGCCTATGGCACTCTCCATCCCTTCAAATATCTCCACCTACAAAATCACGTCAATTCGTCGCTCCGTTTTGCCGTGAAAGACGGACAAACAAACAGACACACACACTTTCCCATTTATAATATTAGTATGAATAACGATTTTTACACATAAGTATATATGTCGGCGGCCGAACGAAGAATCCGCCATATCACTAGATTCCTAGGCATATCGTGAAACCGGTGAAACGACGCCAAATCATGATTTGGCGTAGTAACATTCGCCATATCGATCAAAACTCACCGTTTAACGATTTGCCCAGTGACGTTTAAGCAGATCATGAAATTCCTAGGCATATCATGAAACGCCGTCATTTCGAGATTTCACCAAGTAAAACCCGCCAGTGGCATTTAGGCAGATCATGTGATTCCTAGGCATATCATGATACGCCGCCATATCGTTCAATACATTAGGGTTCCAAAATTGAAGTAAAAAATGCAAAAAAGCATAATAAGTACAATATTAAATTAAAAACTTTGTAGTTAACAAATGAAATGAAAAGAGACTTGTATTATTACCTAATTGGAATAAATATTAAATTAACTTTTTCAATAATTTGACCAGGTCCATAATTATAGATTTAAATTATACAAAAAAAAATTACAAAATTTACAAAACAAGACATGTGTTAGTAATTATAATAATTATAGCTAATAATTAATATTATAGTAATTGGCAAATTAAAGTTGACGAGTAGAAAAAAGCTTCTTTTGCACTTCTATTTGAATAACCACACTATTTTTGGTGATGAAATCATTTAGAGTGGCGCGACATTTTTCACACGGTAAACAAACGCGGCCGCCATCCGTGCCATCGCATAGTTACGCTGCATACGCAGCGCCACCAATGGCTAAGAAAGAAACTATTCTACGAAGTGGCCGCTATAGAGCTAGGAATATCGACGAATGCGTTGCTTTAATCGATCGGCCGTGTTGTTTATCAGGTACATTGTGATATGCCTGGACTACTTTTAGGCATTTCATGATTTGGCGCCGTTTCACGATATGCCTAGGAATCTCGTGATCTGGCGGATTTTACGATCGTCCGCCGACATATACAACTGCAAACGGAATGTCGAAGGCCAGTTAAAAAAAAAGTTTTTAATCCATACTAAAATTATAAATGGGAAAGTGTGTTTCTGTGTGTTTGTCCGTCATTAATGGCAAAACGGAGCGACGAATTGGCGTGATTTCTTAAGTGGAGAAAGTTAAAGAGATGGAGAGTGACATAGGCTACTTTTGTCTCTTTCTAACGCGAGCGAAGCCGCTGGCAAAAGCTAGTTATATTATAAAGGTGAAAGCGATTTTCATACACTCTGTCTTACCTATAAGGTCGAAAAACCTAGAAAATAATCTAGATTACCTAATCATAAGAATGGTCGGAATCGCAAGACGGTATTTATATTTGTATAGGTCACAATTAGGCCGTGTTAATAAAGGGAGTTCGTCATGTTTGCGGCAAACAAAGTTACTTGGGAATAAATGCTACTTCTTTGGCTGACAATTAAGAATATAACGAGGAAACTGTTCTCGACGCCGGCGGACCACAATGATGAATTTGCTATTTATTTGTGCTTACATATTTCTGTTAGGCTTTTTTCATTATGTAAGTTAATATAATGTTCATCACACTTGTACCAGTTACTTGTTACTTCACACGATCGCAGCGAAAGATAAAGTTGTAGTTTACTATTACTAGATTTCAATTTTTTTAACATGTCTTTGAGAAGCACAGATATTACTACTATTACTTCACTACTTCACTGGCTCAGCGACCCAAAAAGGATCTTGGTCTCCGACACAAGAGATTGCCACTCAGCCCTATCCTGCGCCACTTCACGCCAGTTGGGTATACCGAGTGCGGACAGGACTTTCAGGGCTTTTTCGCACCAGCGATATCTGGGACGCCCACGCGGACGTTTTACACATATCCTCTTCTCACACCACGATCCTCTCCCATCCTTTCCAGATGGCCGAGCCAGCGGAGTCGTGTGGCTTTGAGATCGCCAATTATATTAGGCACCGCCATTAGCTCTTCCAGCTCTCTATTTTTCCTACGCCTCCAGATTCCATCTCCCTCTTTGATTGGTCCCAACATCTTCCGCCAGATTTTCCTATTCGCTTGCTCTATTCTTTCTACTGATATTAATTAACTATATTTAAAAATGCCGGTGGTTAAGAGAGATCAGAAAAGGCGGGTGGCGTGGGTAACAATTTGAGGTGAAGCCGATAATTGTCAATAAAGTCGCCACGAGATTTTTTTTGACTCAGTGAAACACCGTTGCAAACAATAGGTTTCTGGAATAAATTATAAATATTATGAATATTCTCAGAGAATCACCCCATACCTTCTCGCCTCGTGAAGGTGAAGTTCGTGTAAGGGAAGCTGATCAGGTCGAACTGCGACAGCGTCATTTCCGGGACGAAGTTGCACTCTGAGAGTTCTGCCACTGGTACACTAGCTGCTGGTTAGAGTAGGCATCTGTTGAAGGAATAAATATTGTAGAATCACCCCGTACCTTCTCGCCTTGTGAAGGTGAAGTTCCGGTAAGGGAAGCTGATCAGGTCGAACTGTGACAGCGTCATTCCCGGGACGAAGTTGACACTCTGAGAGTTCTGCCACTGGTACACTAGCTGCTGGTTGGAGTAGGCATCTGTTGAAGGAATTGTAGATTACATAACTAGGCCAGTAAAGAAAGAAATGTCTCAGATCACAAATAATTGTCGGCCAAGGCGGAGTCGAACGCAAACAAACATGTGACCTGAGTCTTTCTTATTTATTAGGTCACGGTTTATGTACTTTTTTCTGTGCAACAGAGCCAGGAAGCGGTATAACTTCGTTTAGCGCTGGATGCTTGCGGCACATCTCGGACACTGGCGATCAAATATATGAAAGAGGCGCGTTCGTAGCACACATTCTAAGTTCTTGTACAGCCTTATTACATATCGAAAATCTAAATTATCCTAGAGTTGTTGTCCTCACAGACAGCAAAAGTTCCATCCAACATTTATCCCGGTGTGCCTCTGGCGACCATCAGGGTCTCCCGCTAGCTTACAAAATTTTGAAACAAATTATAATATTACAAAGTTCTAGAATATGTTTGAAAATACAGTGGATCCCGTCGCACATCGGGTTGAAGGGGAACGAGGAGGCTGACCGCTTGGCCGCGACGGCTGCTTCTGAGGGGACTAGGTTTGATATTGTGCCGCCTCAGAGGTAGTCGCCCGGTACAGGGGAAAAATGTATGATTACTGGAAGGAATATTTTAATGTAAAGTCCCAAGAGAAGGGCATCTGGTACAGAACCATACAGCGTGAGCCTCCTCGAATCCCCTGGTGGGAAGTTGGCTCATTGAAGCGACTAGATATTGTTCGGGCACACAGACTTCGGTCCGGACACATTATGACATTTCCCACACCAGCCAAAATACTGCTTTGATTTAAATGTTATAATCCTTTTCCGCATAGTAGGTATAGGTACAACGACTAAACAGGCGTCTCAATAGACCTTAGTGGTCCGATTTAAGGTTAATATTCTATTCAAGTTTTTAGGAAAGGTATCTTGTCATCTTGAATCATCACAGCTAGATGAATTTGCATATATTTGCATTCTTTTGAAATCGGATCAAATTATATTTCGGCAACTTTACTTTCATTTAAGTGCAATCAAAAAGGGCCAGGGTTTCTAGCCACACGAACAATGGTTGACGTTCCGTGGCGAACGATAGGCAATTCGCGCGCCAATACAGAATAACAGAGAGAGAAAACTACGAAATGATAACGCTTGGCTAGGAGGCAGTAGCTTATCTTTCGAAGTATTTTTGGTTGCAGCCATGTTAGTAGATTATAGTACAACTAATAAAATCAATTGGTTTAGCTTCTCTTCTGAATACACTTTTCGGTCGTAGAATATTGTAGTGATAAGGCCGATTCTGAGTCAAGAGTTTATTATACAGTAAATCTTGGTTTAGATGCGACCTTGACCGTAAGATAGTGCGATAATCATTGTGCACTTATCTGAAGGTAGGTACATATACTCAATTCTTTGCATCTAGAGATAAGCACACAAATGTTCCATTTGTACAAGCAAAAGCTTACAAAAGCTCGCTCGGTTAGGGTAACAAGGTTAGGGCACAAGCTACGTGCTGAGCACTTTAATGCAACTGAATCGCTTTTGAGTGAGCTTTATTTTGTATACCGCTTTCAAAACGGGCAGCCAATAAAGATTTGTTCTTCTATGGACAAGAATGTTTAGTTCATTGTTGTTTAGATGCGATTTCAATATAATTACCCTTTATGTAATTACCTAAGTACCCTGCTAAGTACTATAAGGTTCTTAGTTAACAAATAGGTATACGTAAAATAGGTATTCCACTTTAATAAAATTGATAACCTCTAGATACATTCGTTAGCTAATTCTTGAAATGAAATGAGAAATGACTGAAATGAGCGACGGCCGGTTTGGCCTAGCGCGTAGTGACTAGGGTGTGCAAACCGGTTAATCGAAAAACCGGTTAACCGAGACTTTTTGGCCTCTGTTAAAAACCGGTTTTTATAGTCTCTAACCGGTTAATAACCGAAACTGTATTTATTTCTCAAAATTTGGAAAATTAAGCATAAAAAGGTTCAAAAATACGTACCTAATTATTTAATGTTTTGTAATAATAAAGATTTATTCATTACTTTTCATTGACACAATTATTATCTGTAATGATTTTATTTTAAAAATTAGTCCCGAGTCTACTACCGAGTATACATTTTATACAATACAGTAGAGTCCGGTTAGTATATTACGACTCCGCATAGACCTAACGTCCAACCTCTTACAACGACATAAGCACAGGTATTCATTTGGTTTTCGTATGTGATAGTATGAAAGTACATCCGTTTATTACGACTCCGATTTTAACGACCAGCCGCTTTTTACGACACATTTTACACAGAATCCATCCATCAAGTCCGGTTGCAACGACGAGCAACAACGTTTTTAGTTTTACTAGTAAATTGAGGAAACAAAACTACTTCCACCCAAGCACGGCCCCCTGTCTTGCCTACAACAAGTAGCAAGATTACATTGTGGCCATGTAACTTTTTGGAGTATTGCTTTTATAACGATTTGTTCGCCTCGGGTCTAATCTTATAAGCTAAATAGAACCCAATTTGTATTTTTCGATTGCGTATAAACTAGCTTTACTTACAAATGATAAGCAAGCACGCATACTAAAAATGACTTTTTCACAATAAAATAAGGTATTAATACTATGATAATAATACCCTGTAAATAAACCTATTGATTGAAATGTTTTAGTAATAGAGATGTAGATATTACTTTTAATTAAAAGAAATGAAATTCGTTTTGTACGACATCCGGTTAGTACGACGTAATATCAGCGGTCCCTTGAGCGTCCTTGTAACCGGAGTCTACCGTATATTTCAAACTATATTTTTTAAAAGAAAGGTAAAATGGAGATCTTGGTTTTCTTACATCAATTGCTTGTATTACTAGGGGCTCTGGGAGCTGAAGACCCTCGCGACATGCCTAGAAAACGCAAAACTGACGAATCACATTCAAACCATACAAGCCTTTTTTTAGCAATTTCCACATTTTACAAAATTTCCAAAAACTGGAAGAAAATGATCTTCATCGTGCAAGTAATACCTGCTACGATATCATCAACATCAGATTTTTTAAAGGTAATGGTAATTATTGCGTAGTACGGCCATTTACTAAAAATCCTCAAAACCGGTTAATAACCGGTTAACCGGTTTTGAAGGAAAAGTCTCGGTTATTAACCGGTTTTTTAAGTTAACCGGTTTTTGCATACCCTAGTAGTGACTCTGCCTGCTAAGCCGCGGTCCTGGGTTCGAATCTCGATATTTGTTCCTGAGACATGGATGTTTTCTATGTATATAAGTATTTGTATATTATATTTGTTAAACATATCTCAATTTGCTCGCGTTGCCTGTCCGGGCAAACAGCTTCGAGCTACAGGCTGTCTGAGAACAGTCCCCCGTCGCATGGCACTTTCAAGAAAGAACCCGCGTGTCATCGGCCCTACTTACTACGAACACTTACCTGCCGGTCTTAGGAATGAGCCATATGACGAAGTATTTAAGCGCAAATTGAGAAACCTTTTGTTAGATAACCCTCTGTACTCTGTAAATGAGTACATGGAATTGAATTTGTGATAGCATGCATTTGATTACACTGACTTCGGATTTTATTTCATTTCTTAATTTTATTGTGTTTTGTGTATTTCTATTTGTAAATGACGATCCTTATTGGGAGAAAATATTCATTTTATTATTTTCAATTTATAATGTAATTTTCGACGATCATGATGAGAAGATAAACATAACTTTGGCATGTAACAAATTTATAGTGTAATTTTTATCATGAAATAAAGAAATCTAATCTAATCTATATATATCATTGTCTGAGTACCCACAATACAAGCCTTCTTGCTTGAACTTACCGTGGGACTCAGTCAATCTGTGTAAAAATGTCCTATATAAAAAAAAATCAAGTCGAAAAAGTCCTTGATAATTTTTAAGAAAAAAAAACCGCCTTCCTTTGGGGTTTTGGTGATAAATACTTTCAAATGTTGGATTATGTTATCAATTCGTCTGTATATTTTTTAATGTTTGTTATTCGATATCTCCGTCATTTCTGAACCAATTTTTAAATTTGGATGATTCTGAAGTACTTACAGATGATAATGATTATCAAAACGGAACTCTAACCAGGGGCGGCTCACTCTTCATCAGCAGTTCCACTGCACCAAATGTCACTGTTCTGGACGTAAGTGCATGCTGTTCTTATAAAAATACCAAAGTCACTATATATGTGCCGTTCAGATTTGAGGAGTTCCGTTCTGACCATCATCAGCAGTTCCACTGCAGCAAATGTCACTGTTCTGGACGTAAGTGTAAGCTGTTCTTATAAAAATACCAAAGTCACTATAAGTGTTCCGTTCCGATTTGAGGAGTTCCATTCTAACCATCATCAGGAGTTCCACTGCACCAAATGTCACTGTTCCATACGTAAATGCATGCTGTTCCTTTAAAAACACAAAAATCACAATATGTATGCCTTTCAGATTTGAGGAGTTCCCTCGATTTCTCCAGGATCCCATCATCAGAACTGGGTTCTGAGAAAAATGGGACCAATCTGTATGTATATACATTCAATCAAAAAAAATAATTTCAAAATCGGTCCAGTAACGACGGAGATAACGAGGAACAAACATAAAAAAAAAAAACAGACGAATTGAGAACCCCTTCCTTTGAGATTTGGAAGGCGGTTATAGTATTTTATGCAACAGGCGTTTAAAGGAGGTCAAAAAAGACGAGTGGCGTGGGTAACAATTTGAGGCGAAGCCGAAAATTGTTATTAAGACGCCACGAGTATTTTTTGACTCAGTTAAACACCGTTGCATACAATACTTTTTCTACGACCATGCACTTAGTTTTTAATAGTTTTCTTGAATAACTTTCGTGAAATTCACACTGCTTCCTGTATTTTGACGCAAAGGTTTGCACTGTCAGCTCGGCTGCCCAGCCTTTCCGCGCACTCGCGCAGTGTCGTTATAACGCGTTGCCATGGTTACAGAGCCAAACAATGCGTTTTCAGTTTTTTCGATACTGCGCGCATGCGCGGAAAGCCGGCGGACGCTGGCTTTGGGGAATAGACCTTTATGTAGGGTTTTAAAGATCTATGCACGACCCTGTAAATGACGAATAACAGTTCGGGAGTAGAAAAAAAAGTGCAATATGATTTATAGGTAATAGCGTAAGGAAATTAGTGGTACCTATTTCAAAAACAAATGACATTGAAAATGGAATTGACAGATAGACTTAAGGTAAATGTTGGCATTTGAGTTACTATCACATTGCTTTATCTTATCAGGACAGAATTTATTTTCTTATTCAGGATTTATATGTTTTAATTATATAAAAGTTATAAAAATGTTATAAATAAGGAGTGGCATGCCCTGCCTGAGTCTGTTTTTCCGCATGAGTACAATCCAGGTTTCTTTAAAGCAAGAGTAAATAGGTATCTCGTAGGTAAGCGTGCTCCACCGTAAACCGCATCATCACTTACCATCAGGTGTAATCGTGGTCAAACGTCTACCAATTCATACTAAAAAAAAATGTAAGTAGGTACTTACAACTACCAAGTATAAGCGGGCAGGACTGGCGATCCATTGGAAAATTTCGAAGCTCCATAGGACATTTAGCTTTAATAGTCAACCTGAAAAAAAAACAAGATTGCTGTTATGGTCGGGGTTATGGTAAGGGAAAATTCATAGGTTTATTGTTCACTTACAATGCATTCATTAATTTTTGAAACAAAAACAATTGTTTATTTGTTAACGGCGTCTCTTTTACGGATTCGTTTTTAAGAAAGGCGCAAAATTAGTTTATATTTCAAATACATTATACCTACGTACCTATTAAATACTTCGTAAGGCCATGCTATACGAGCCTACGAATGGTGCTCCTTCATTGGTGGCAGTGATGTGCCGATGAGAATTTTCTCGTTTCTGAGAATTCCTTTCCGTAGATTTTCTATCTCAAACTTTCTCGAGAACGTTCTCTGACTGGCAAAAATGAGTGCACTATATCTAATCTTTTTAAAGTGGAAAACATACATAATGTTCTTTTCTTCAGTTTACATCCTTTGCTTCAAATGACACGTTTGGGGAACAACACTACCTTTAATTGACGCCAAGTGCGTTTAGTGACGTCGTGTCGCGACTTAGATACACAGTAGAAAACGTTTGACCGGCATTATATGAGATGACTGTCTAATTCATATAAATTGATATCTTTGATCTCAAACCCCAACGCTAGCGCCTACGAGGTAGTGGGCGGTGGACCATTTCGTCTTACCCTAATCAAATGTCGTCTCTCAGGCAACCCATGACCATGAAACACTTTGCCACGGTAATTAACTACCTACGCTTCGTACCAACTGTGCAATATTCTTACGGAGTCTACTAAAACAGGTAAGAACGAGGATGCTTGTTGGAATTAAGTACTGAATTATTTCTAAACCTATTAAACATGTAAAATCGGATAACTCGCGTAAAATTGTCGTTCGCTCCGTAACGAGGAACATTTTCATTGAGCACGCGCGATGCTGATGGTATCCCGACGCAGACTATATTTCTAAACCCTATTAAAATGTAACATTATTACGTTACAAATGATATAACTATACTGAGATATAAAGATTATTAGATATTACCACTTTAGCTACAGTCAATGTCATCAGTAGGTACCTATATCTAATCTACCATTAACATCCGCAGTCGTGCATGTGCACGTTGCCTAATTAACACCACTGAATCGAACCTAACATGTGCTGCAATCCAATATTCGACCAAATCAAGTCCCAAACTGCAGCAGCTATACCTATGCAAAAATTTTATATACAGGTTGATTTACTTGATTTACAAAACCTGGCGAAGAGAACATGAGACAGATTATACAAAATGCTCCATATATCAATAGTACCTACAGATGTCATCTCATATAAGTACAATTAAAAGTTTGTGTCCTTAATATTGTCTTCGATTACCGCGATAGTTACTCATGAAATAAAACTATGGAAACGGATTAAATCGCGTATTTATAATTCATCCCGACGTTTCGAACCTTGGACCTCGTTTGTGTCCTTGTTTGTCCCTGTCATTGGTTGCAATACAATACATATTTTTGATAAACAAATGTATCTAAATTCTACCATAAATTAAATATAACAAGATCATACCATCGGCGCCATCTATGTGTGGTGGAGTGTAAGCGCGGTCTTAGGCGGTCGCATTTTAATGTATGGGATGGTATGATCTTGTTATATTTAATTTATGATTCTACCAACGCAGTTTTATTATACATATAAAAGATTTACAATGTTAAAATTTTCTTTAAAACGACATATCATTTTAAAATAATGTCAGGTTTTACTAGCATTGCTGAAATATTTTACCAATCGTTGAATGCGCCAAGCTCTTAAAAGGGATGTAAACTTTCTTTTTTAAATTAATATTATCCATCACAATTTACGGCCAATGAATAAACTGGGAGGGTAACCAGAGCGCGAGATTTTTCACTCTGCCAATTAAATGGCGAATGCCGACGGACTATGTTTACTCGGCGGGTATGAAATTAATGAGCCCTATTTGAACGACCATTATAGGAAAACGCACCCGTGGTCCTTAAAATCACTCTTTGTTTTGGTAGATTATTTAGATTGGTTTTTATAAGTATGTTGTGATTATTTTTTGATGAATTAATTATAAACAAATTAGAACTAAATTGTCTATTTGTATTTTATCTAGTTACTCGTAGTAGGTGCGTAGGTATCCGGACGCCAGATCCGTTCCAGCATCTTGATGGATAGCGACAGTAAGCGGATGACCCGAGGAACGATACCACTAGTATAATGACTCGTATACAGACCTCATCGAGTACAATATGTCTCCATGCTGACTGATCTTCAACAGCTTGTTAGGCACAGTTATAGTATGCACGTAGGAATGTTTGCCATTGTAGAAATACTTAGGTATCCGGACGCCAGATCCGTTCGAGCATCTTGATGGATAGCGACAGTGAGCGGATGACCCGAGGAACGATACCACTAGTATAATGATTCGTATACAGACCTCATCGAGTACAATATGTCTCCATGCTGACTGATCTTCAACAGCTTGTTAGGCACAGTTATAGTATGCACGTAGGAATGTTTGCCATTGTAGAAATACTTAGGTATCCGGACGCCAGATCCGTTCGAGCATCTTGATGGATAGCGACAGTGAGCGGATGACCCGAGGAACGATACCACTAGTATAATGATTCGTATACAGACCTCATCGAGTACAATATGTCTCCATGCTGACTGATCTTCAACAGCTTGTTAGGCACAGTTATAGTATGCACGTAGGAATGTTTGCCATTGTAGAAATACTTAGGTATCCGGACGCCAGATCCGTTCGAGCATCTTGATGGATAGCGACAGCGAGCGGATGACCCGAGGAACGATAACACTGGTATAATGACTCGTATACAGACCTCATCGAGTACAATATATCTCCATGCTGACTGATCCTCAACAGCTTGTTGGGCACAGTTATAGTATGCACGTAGGAATGTTTGCCGTTGTAGAAGTAGGTATCCGGACGCCAGATCCGTTCGAGCATCTTGATGGATAGCGACAGCGAGCGGATGGGCCCAAGGAACGAGAGTCGGGTGTCGCGCCAGTACTGTCTGAAGTAGCAGTCCATTGAGTAATCCTAGACAGAAAATAATGAACCTAAATTTTCATTAAAAATACATTGGAAAATTAACTACTTTATTGCAACTTGTAAAATATAATTTAAATACAAAGTACTTGAATAGGAATTATGAAATATTTATAAAATAAGTCATTTAAAACAAAATCAGTTGTACGTACACTAAAATCGACATGATATTTGAGAAAACCTAGGTTTCTACCGTTTTTTGTGATGTGTTACTTCATAAATATATAAGTACTTAAGTGTTAAAATATAGAAATGAGCGAAAATTCGCAGACATCATTAAGAGTCTCACTGGAGATAAATTCGAGGTGGGAATTTACTCTCTGAAATAAAGAAATAATATCAATTGTTTACACTTTTATATTTTAGTCCTTTGTTATGTTCAAAAAAGAAGTCAGTATAAATATGAATGCCCTTCAATATGGTGTGGAAAAATACTGCACAATAATAATATTTTCTTACTTATTTTAAGGTTGAGGTACACATTTACTGTTAAATTTTATACTTTAAATGTTACACTTTCCCTTGCACAACGGAGGTATCAAAATCACAGTCAAACTGATATCTTGGTATAACTCTAGTCGATCTAAATACGGGTATCGATTAAGACAGATTTTCATATTTTACAGTAGACTAAGTGCCTATTACATAAGGTCAGCAATCATTCTTCCTTAAATCGATTGATTGATATCGAAAGCAATATCTTGGAATGACTTTTGTTTTAAAGTGGAAAAGTTTATTTTCGATATCAAAAAAAGTTTAGGTACCTACTTGTCGACAGAATTATCTCGTTATTACTAAGTATGTAATGAAATGTTTGCCCGTGACTTCGCTTGATTGCACCCACAGATGTCATATATACCATAGATGAAGCAAACGTATCTACTTAGCGTGTCAAATGAACTCAGTACAATCCACTGAGTTGTCCGATCGAAGCTTGCAGCTTTCGGGCGTCAATTTTCGTAAATTGAAATTAACAAAAACATTAAAAATGCCTCGTTACGTGATATTTAATTGCAACAACACAACAGTTATGAACATTCAGGGTCTGAGACATATTTAAAATCACAGGCAAGTAACAAGTTCAGTACAAAATGTAAATGTAATAGATGAACTTGTTTCTTCCATCCAAATCTAGTTCTGTGGCTGCACCCATTACTTACCTTACTTACCTATCAATATCATCATATCAATAGAGGCCATCTAGGGGATGAATTTTCAAAAATCTTGCAAGAATATTGCTTATACGCCGTTTTAAGCTTTTCGGTGAAAAATTAACACATATGTGACAAATGTATGTATTGTTGTTTATGAGCATATTGATCATTGAACACGAATATGTCGAATATACCTATTACTAATACTACTAGGTACGCGAAAAACGGATGAACGCGCTTACCATATCAAGCTCCGATATTGGGCCCATACTTCTTATCAATATATTGGTTTGCACAACTGTAGGGTAACCTGAAACAATGTAAACAATGAATAAAATGGGAACAAAATTTCGGAAACTAAGAATTTCTATAAAAATATACCTATATCATTAAAATAATCTTTTATATTGTTTTCCTTATTTTACCCATCTTTTAGTTTATTTATTTCAACCCACTGACTTAAAAGTAAAATCATACCTTTTCCATGAGTAGGCAGCTGCGAGTTCTCATAATTCTTCAAAAGGTTCTCGAGCACCAGTGTGATGTTTCTCGAAACCGCGTCGTTGATGCTTCTTTTGTTTTTCCACATATAGCGCGTGTCCATTTCACCGAATGTAACGTTCAAATAATTAGAAAGGATTTTGTCACTGGTGTCCCAGTAATCGCTGTAACCTGGGGCTTCTGGAGTTTTAATGTCAACGCTGGACAAAATGTTGGGAGAGTGTTGCGTCGCCGCCTCGTGGGACTTTGCGGGCAGCGATATTGGAAACGTTCCATTTTTAGTCGTCAAGTAGATCGCTCCTTTTGCGTCAACTTGCGGGCTGCAAAGAAGAATTTTGACGTTATTATATTTCTTAAAATGTTTCCGCGGAGCGCTGCAATGTCAGCCTCGATGAAATTGCGCTCGGCAGCTGAATAGTGATTTTTTGTTTTATTTATAACTGACGCTTCATTGATCGCGTTTCCATTGGACCGTGTAATGAAGATTTTGTTTTTGCAATTACGAGTATATTGAAAGCTCGAGGCTTAAGAGGATATTTGAGGATCGATTTTAAATACAAATATAGTCCTTCCTGGATGTTGACATTATGATTTTTTTCCAGTAATGTAAACATCCAGGGAGAAAATTGCGGACGACGTTTTTATAAAAAACCGGTTTAGTAGCGTCATTTTAATAAAGGTAAATGGAATAATGAATGACTGAGTAGTGTCTGTTTATTTTATTTGTAAGTTAACATTATGTTTAGGTACCTAAGTACATATAAAAACAAAAAGCCGAGAACGGTAAGACCGATTTTAACGATCTCGTATTTTTTGATCGCCTGTTACCTACATAAATTTAATTAATGTTATTGTATAAAATTAAACCATTCACCTCATCGGTTAGTAAAATAACAAAACTTCTAACGAAATACTAAATTATGTCGAGAGCTGTCAGTATCCGCCTGAATCAATTAGAATCGTCTACTGTTTCTTTGGCTATATCCATCAAGTCGTATTTCTTTTTAATTGCTTGAATATAAAGTAAACCCGGACTAGTTGGAGTAATGGTATTTATTCTGGAGTACCTTCGAGACCCTTGGCACGGGGCCCGGCGGTTCTTTGTTTTAGGTTATGTTAAAGAGGGGACGGTACCCGTGGATAAAAATTTATTCATCACTGCCTTTAACCGCGCTGTTGCTACGAAATCTCTGTACAATAGACCCAGATTGTGGTACCCTAACTGATATATTATGCATATTGATGATATCTTAAAGTAATGATGCCGTACGCTTGATTTTTATTATACCTAGTGCTCACCTACTTACACATATCTTGAGGCGATACAATTTCCTGTAAGTGCGAAAAATTTATCCTGTGAGTTGGTAACATTTGCAAAAGACAAGCAGTGTTGGAGCACAACACATGGTAGGAACCCAAACCTTTATTTAATTACCACATTGCAATAATGTCAAGTTCTGGCCCCGTAGCCGAATGGCATTTCTGCGACGCGAAATGAAGTCGAAACGCCACAGAAAGGTAGTCTGGCTCTGTCACGCCAATATTCAAGAGCGATAGAGATAGATAGCTACGAAAGAGATAGTATCGTGAGCGTTTCGTGAGCGTTTGTGCATTCGGCTACGCACACTGGTATGTTTGGCCACTTTGGTCGTCCCTATTCATTTACACTGCCGCGTTCCATGAGCGGCCAAAAATTCAATTACCCGCCTACGGCCTACGGAAAGGGTAGGTAGGGTAAAGGTAGTCTATTTAAAGGCAATACCTACAGCGATATGCAGCGATTGCTACATTAAGATTGCGTTTGATAAAGTTTTATATAAGTGTTAAGTATCCTTGTGTTATTTTTTGGTTTAAGTAATTGTAGTTACTATTCTCCTTTATTGATTTCCTTATTATTATTTATGTTGGTCTTGTTTACTATGTACCTATGTTAAATTAAGTAAGCAGAAAATGTTAAAATGACGTGTAACTCCTGTTATCAATAAATGATTGATTGATTGATTGATTGATATATTTCCTTTCTGTTAGTAACTGATGTAACAGCGATGCCCGATATTTGAATAAAATACTTTAACTTCCAGTTTGGTCTTAATTTCCCGTATGGATTTGTGTTGTGCATAAACTTAGTTCTCTAAACAGATAAGTTTTGCAACAACAAATTGACAAAGACGATAAAAAGGGTGGCCTATAAAATAAATTCAAACTTTGAACGAAATTGAAATGTTCGTAATTATGTCATTAAATAATAAAAAGCTATTTTTTAAAACAATAGCTTAAAAAAATGTTAGATTTTTTATTATCTTAGTTATTTGTGTATTTCAAAACTTATCCAGTGACCTATGTTAAAGGGGGTACGTTAGAGGGGCGTCAGATGCACCGTCGTCCCAATTGCCGATTGACGGGCTCTGATTGCGCCTTCTATGCATGAACTACTTGATTGCTACCCTTTATGACCTAATCCTTGCCATTGATTAAGTAATAATCCGTATTTCGTGTTCATGAAATATGTTTTGAAGACATTCCGATTTTTTTGTTGGATATTAAAAATAAAAAGTTAGAGGGGGGGGGGGACGCACTTTTTTTTCCTTTAGGAGCGATTATTTCCGAAAATATTAATATTATCAAAAAACGATCTCAGTAAACCCTTATTCATTTTTAAATACCTATCCAACAATATATCACACGTTAGGGTTGGAATGAAAAAAAAATATCAGCCCCCACTTTACATGTAGGGGGAGTACCCTAATAAAACATTTTTTTCCATTTTTTATTTTTGCACTTTGTTGGCGTGATTGATATACATATTAGTACCAAATTTCAGCTTTCTAGTGCTTACGGTTACTGAGATTATCCGCGGACGGACGGACGGACGGACGGACGGACAGACAGACATGACATGGCGAAACTATAAGGGTTCCTAGTTGACTACGGAACCCTAAAAATGAAATGAAAGTTCTTTTTCTTGCCGCCCAATGTGCAATGAGATCGGGTTTTATGGAATTTTAACTCCCATGTGAATAAATAAAGTAGCATTTCTTTTGTCTCTAAAATTTTTTGAACAAAAGTAACTCAACTCAATTAAAAATACAATTAAAATCAAAATTCTCTAGCAAATTTTTTGTATGGTAGGCGTTACGAGGGTAATGAAATAAACTGCAGTAATTACCTCCTAACTTAAGGTAACTTGATGATACTGTTTCTTTCGAAAAATATAATTGGTTGGTATAGCATATAACCCAGTGAAAGGAGACCACACGTCTATTAAGCACGTAGGTAACTTACCGAATGGACTTGAAATGAGTTTGCTTATATTAATTTATCATTCGTAGAATCTCATTTTCAAATTGCAAGACCGCGTTATCGCTCTAGGCCTCGTATGTCGAAATGCCTTTGTCTGAAAATAGGGCTGAAAAAGAAAGGCTCTCCATTGTTAACGCCTCGATTGATCTCGTACACGCGACAATTTTAATGAATTAAACATTATAAAGTGACACTTTGACTTTGCCGAGAGAGGCAATTATTATAAGATATTTTGGCGCTTTAGGTATTTGTCCTGTGATCTCAATCATGAGTGTTGCGCTGGGCAGAGCGGTATTGAATTAGTGGCGATAGAGATCTGGGTCTCACAGGCACGAATGAGGAGTGAACTCAAAGAAACGAGATACGCACGAGATATTTGAGCCCTGCGTATGTGCTAAATTGTTATAGATCTGACGTCATGTTACACTAGACTAGACTACAGGGTTATTTCAATAGCGTATTCAACTTGCTAGTCACACTACTAACCTCGCGGAAACTGCCTTCAGCTGCCGACACTGTGTTTAACACTAATGAAAATTATTTCCACTAGTCGCTACTAGTAATTATAACGTTCTCAATAAAAACGTGCGACATTGTCGATTACCATAGGACGAAAATATTGTTCGTATTTACACACACGCCTGCAAGACAGGTTGCTAGCCCATCACACATAACATAACATAACACCCATGGCAGTGTGGGTAACCGAATGCACAAACGCTTCACGAAACGCTCACGAATCGTGAGCGAATCGTGAGCGAATCGTGAACGAATCGTGAGCGAATCGTGAAGCGTTTGGGCATACGGCTACGCACACAGGAAAGAGGGTGGCGAAATTCTTAACCCGTCACCACACGGAGTGTCTAAATGGAATTAGGAACGTTCGGATTGTACGAGATAATTAAATGTTGTTTCGAGCGTAAGTAATAAAGTATCACACGTTATTAGAGTCTTTTATAAGGTTTTTGTTCCCAGTGGTGACATAAACTAAAGCCCTAATCACAAGTCATGTACGAAAGTTTGTAAAATGTATTAAGTTATATTTCTTTATTTAAAATAATTTAAGCATAACTATTCTAAATAAAGATCTTGTTTCATACTTTTTAGCGCCATTTTGAATAGTCGGATTTCAGCGTTTGCAACTTAATTTGTATTACAATTTATTTCAAGTACATCACTAGAAGTAACTACATAAATGTCACTCTAGAGAATTTGACGAGGGCACGGTGTATATTTTTAGTATACAGTTTTTCAAGGTTATTCTCGTATTACAAGTGGCAAGGATACCTCTGAGATCTCTTGACGAATATTTTTACCCACGTTATGATACTTTCATTTATTCTCTCCCTGCAATATATTTTTATGTCCTGTAATAAGACAAGTGACGGACTATTATTATAACGTACTAATATTATACATAACGATCTTATGACGATTTGTTTCAACGACTGCGTAGCCATTACGAAACTATCACTACATCCATATCCATACTATGTACCTATGTACTATGTAATATCAAGGACTTGGTAATATTATAAATGGGAAATTGTGTGTGTCTGTTTGTTTGTCCGTCTTTCACGGCAAAACGGAGCGACAAATTGACGTGATTTTTTAAGTGGAGATTGTTGAAGGGATGGAGAGTGACATAGCTACTTTTTGTCTCTTTCTAACCCCAAAAATCTCTTTCCCAAAAATGGGGGGTGGACGTTTATATGGAGCATTCTGCAATTTTCGAATTTAAGGCAAAAATACCGCGGGCAAAAAGTAATTCAAATAAAAATTTCGCTTCTCGCTGTCTTTATTATCTTTAAACATTATAGGACATGAGTCAGGAATTTACACAGATGACTGAGGCGCACGGTAAGCAAGAGTTGCCTGTGTTTGAGGTGTACTCCCTAGTTAACAGTATCTACATTTTTTTTTTTTTTTAGCACTAAGCTGGATATCAAAATACATTTTTGCTAAACTTAACTAATAACTAAAAACATTAGTCTACTTGCTCATATATTTACATAAATTTAGAAATAAGACTAAGATTAAATTTAAGGCGAACGAAGCCGCGGGCAAAAGCTAGTAGTTCGTATAAAACGATTTCGCTTCTCGCTGTCTGTCTGGCCCTATCTTATGTATGCTTAGATCTTTATACCTACTTAACTACGCAACGGATTTTTATAGTTACTCTTTTAAGTTATTATGTACTGGTGAGAAACCGCGGTCAGTCACTAGTGCATACTTGCATACTAATATTACAAATGGGAAAGTGTGTGTGTCTGTTTGTTTGTCCGTCTTTCACGGCAAAACGGAGCGACGAATCGACGTGATTTTTTAGGTGGAGATAGTTGAAGGATGGAGAGTGACATAGGCTACTTTTTGTCTCTTTCTAACGCGAGTGAAGCCGGGGGCACAAGCTAGTATCTTAAAAACGAAAGTTTTTCTTCTACATACAACTTAACTGCGAGTCATGGGGTGAGTTGTAACGACGAGTTAGGAGCGCTCCTTGGTACGAAACTACGAATCGAGAAAATGGAGAAATACGAGAATAATTCTCATTAGTGCGACCACTACACGCCAGATAAGAGCTGGGGACATTTTGTTTGCTGTGTCCTTTTTTCCATCGCATTGTTGTGCTACGAACATTTGGGGTATGACATTACAGTAAAATATTACGTATTATTCATCGCTACATTACATTTGTAAATGTTTTTTTATACTACGTCAGTGACAAACAAGCATACTGTCCGCCTGATGGAAAGCGGTCACCGTAATCTATGGACGTCTGCAACTCAAGAAGTGTCACACGCGCGTTGCCAAACCATTAGAAACTTGTACACTCCCTTTTGCTGTGTTAAGTACACAACAAAAAGGAGTGTACAAGTTCCAAGGAGGGTCCGGGTTGCCGACGACTAAAAGGACAACAGACGGAACAAATTTAGTTCCGGAGGTCCTTCCTCACCAGCACACCGCACCCTCGTTGAGCTCTGAAATTGTTTTATGAACATAATATTACAATTGCAGCACGCAAAATTGTATTGTGTTGTTAAGTTAAACTTTCATTTATTTGTGTGATGAGCACAGATATTTGTTCCTGAGTCATGGATGTTTTCTATGTATATAAGTTTTTTATATGTTAAGTTTATATCGTTGCTGAGAACACAATTTACTTACCGTGGGCCTCAGTCAATCTGTGTAAGAATGTCCTATAAAAAAAAAAAAAGAAAAAAAAAATTACTAATAGGTTACCTACTTTCGTACCTAGTAGTTATTTATTAATTTTGGGGCGATATTCCCGCTTAGGAGCTAGGCCACCAGTTGAATGATCAGTTTTGCATTGATGTATGACTTCTATTTCAGTTTATTTTCATTAATTTTATTTGGATTCTTTGTATTATTTTTAAATTTAAGAGCACAGAAGAAACATGATAACGAGATTTTGTCTATCAGGTGACCTTCAGTAATTATTTTCCCTTTGTGTCGACGACAAAAGCCCTGATTGTACTGCCTCATCGGCGGCACGGAGGGCCCTCGGCACGAGGACCCTCCGCCTGTTACAAATTGTGCCAAATTGTCAACTCAGGCCCCGATCGCTCTTGATTCAGATATCGTGCTCCATCACACTTCATACTAAATATAAGTTCGCTGGAATGTTGTACCTCTAATTATTACTAGTAGGCCAATTCGAACGTATTTACATCGATACAGGGTGGCCCAAAATTACGTTGACAAAGAATAGTGAAATGTTGAAATAAACCAAAATATCGAAGTTACCGAAAATATTTTTTGGGCCTATATATCCATACTAATATTATAAATGGGAAAGTGTGTGTGTCTGTTTGTTTGTCGTCTTTCACGGCAAAACGGAGCGACGAATTGACGTGATTTTTTAAGGAAGATAGTTGAAAGGATGGAGAGTGACATAGGCTACTTTTTGTCTCTTTCTAACGCGAGCGAAGCCGCGGGCAAAAGCTAGTATTGTACATTTCTGCATTCACCATGGATATTTCAACAGCATTCGTGTCCATTTCGCAAGGTTTGCAATGTAGACCAATTGTGTAGACATTTTTTTCAGATTCATAAGCTCGATACGTTTAGCCTACTTACGTAAATTCATCTAATTTAAAACTAAAAATTATAGTTTGTAATCAATTTTAAAACCCTAGACCGTTTATAGATTACTAAAATTAGGATATTTTATTTTAAAAGCAATACGTGCAATAAGTTAGACGAAAGTCATACTAGAGGTACAGCGGCATATCGTTATTTTTTTGTTCTGATATTTGCGTTTGTACTTCAAAGCCAAAGGTCTATTTGGTCAAAAATTATTAAGGTTTCACATTTTAATTTGTAGGACAATCGTTCGTGTAAGGACAGAAAAATAATTATATAAACGTTTGTCAACGTATTTTCGGGCCACCCTGTATAAGAATAAAATGCAGCGTGCTACTCGTAGGTACCGCTTACTTAAGTAGGTAAACGCTATTTAAAACAGTCAAGTTATTTATTATGATGTCAGTTAATGATCAAATGAGAAAACAGAGATGATATTCCGCAAGGTGTCGCCACTATAACCGTCTGTTGCGACAGTCAAGTCACACGAAACTTGGACTTATATTGACCGGTCCATATCCCGGTCTAATGAAACTAACCGTGAATCATTCAAAACTAATCATTCAAAGAGTTTTTCTATATACCTAGGCGTCCTAGGCACATGCTGATCTGCCGGCGTAGCCGAAGGGCAATCGTTGACGCCAGACGCCGACAAAAATGCAGTCTGGCTCTGTCGCGCCAATACGCAAGAGCGATAGAGATAGATTAGGTACGAAACAGATATTATCGTGAGCGTTTGTGGATTTGGCTACGTACCCAGGCCCCACAGACTAGCCGAGGCGAAGACGTGGCCTACGATAGTCCAGAAGATTCCTGTTCATCCTTCATTTGAAGGTTGCTGGGTTATATGAGCTGGAAAAATTCCACATGCAAAGTAAACTGTCATGTCACACAAGGATGCTACACTAGTCTCAGTGCCAGGCAGTGTCCACGGACGGGTTTTAATTTTGCTGTGCCAACATTATCAAGTAGCCAATTAAAATTCTCTGGTACCGACCGACACCCTCTTTTATTAATTATTCTATGCAAGATTGAATTTATGTTCCTTACTTTAATTTGCAAGTGAATCAACAACGAGTTATCTTAAAAAAAATACATTATGAAACATTAGTCCTTATGTAAAATCAGTTACTCGTATCTAATCTTTTTTGGGAGTCGATAATTTTCTGGAGCCACTACTCAAGCGAATTATAGAAATAAGTTTGAATTATTCTCAGTATTAGTTATTTTAAGTAAATTGGTAGGTAATACCAGTAAATAAAAAAGTCTAAAATTATGATAATAATGTATTGAGTGACCAATAAGTTTAGGATCTCTTTGTTATATAAATTTATTAAAAAATATAGTCTATTTTAGAGCCCTAAACTAATAATTCACATTTCTTGTTCATAGTTGTCCGATTCATGTAGTGATTTTATATAATCATAGAGGAAGACTATAATGTTGTTGATGAGAAAGGCGATGTTGATGAGCTGCACGTTGGGGCGTGTGGGGCTGAGCGCGCGCGGGTCCGTGAGCACGCAGAGGTGCCCCGCCAGCACCAGCGCGCTGCCCACCGGCGCCTCCACCGCCGCCAGTTGCTCCACCAAGTACCCGAGGGTCATTACCGCGTGACCAATAAAGGGCAAGTATAACATAACCGCTCCGCTAATTTCTTCCATTATGTATTTTAATTGCAATTTATATTTCTTCCATTTTTACTTGCTATCTGAACAGGTTTGTTCATATTCATCCTCGACATTCTCGCCAGACACTCCAACTTATATTTTTTTAATTCTGCTGCGAGCGACAATATGCTTGCTGCTGCGAAGAAGTAGTTTACCTTAGAAACACTGGGATGATATGTTCCTACGTACGCAAAAGTATGAGTGATGTGCATTATCTGAATGAGGAATGAAATCAGTTCTCCTCCGAAGATGAGACAGTTGCTGCACCAGATAAAACACCTTAGGTGGCACCGTAGACCGATGAGTCCCATCGCATAGCCAAAGCAAGCCATGCAGGTCCCCAAAATTGACAGGCACATTCTTCTATGATGTTGCCTTGCGCTTTCCTTGCATGTACAAACACCACATTCCACAGTCATCATATTTGCGTGTTTTCAGGTTTGGAAATATTACCAAAGCCAATGCTTAAATCTTCTTTGGTACGTGAGGTTCTGGATAAAATTTTAAATCCATTCATTACACTAGATTTAAGACATCGTTTACCCAAATTTCCTCACTTTGGTTTGAGATTATTTATTTTTTATTTCATTTTGACATGTGCCAAGGCAAGCATGATTTTGACTCGATAGGAAACAATCATCAAAATAAGAAACTACTAGCAAAAAGGCTGGTTGATTCATAGATAACTTATTGCGACAATGCCTATAGTTTTTGTGAAAATAGGTTTCACGAAATCTTCTTCATTATTATTAGTACATGATTTTCTGATATTAATGATAGTCGTCATTAATTATAATACTACAGGTTGGTGTCGCCTGTAGCGTTCTGGAAAAAGCAAGTCGTAAATGAAGACTATAAGGTTTCCTGCTAGGACTGTCAGGCAGACGAAGGTGGCGCGCGGGCGGTCTGGCGAGAACAAGTTGGGGTCGGCCAGCATGAACACGTGCCCCATCAAAACCATCCCGCTCGGGTAGGGCGCGTCTAACACGCCCATATACTCCAATACGTACCCCAATACCTGCACCGCCGTGCCTACGTGCGGCAAGTACATCTGAATATAAGTTCTGTGGGGCATAAGTGCAGTTTGCGAATCAGTTAACTCATATTAGTTTTCGCCTTTGTATTTCTTTAACATCTAGCTAAACATTGGTACTTATCAAGTATTTGTGAATTCTATAGCAATATGACTGACTGTCATAATGGTAACTTGTGATGCATCCAGGAGTACGTAATCCACTCAGCATCTAGCGCCCAGCAGCGTAGACTATGTTGTAATATTTTTTCACAGCGTGTAATATTTCCTTTTCTCGTCATCGTCAAAGTTACATTGTTTATTTATTTTGATCATTTTGACGTATGTTTATTTATATGTAGTGATTAGATCAGACATTGTTTTGACGTATGCATTTTTTAATCACTCGCGTTTCGTTGTGTGTCAGCCGATATGAAGGTTCAATTCAATATCACAAGGTTGCATCACTTTAAAAAAAATCGTCTTGATTTTTTTAACAAAGAATAATAATCTAACAGTTTAACCTAAAGATAAATTGAAGAATGTAATACAATACTTCCCAAACATCATCGACGTTTTTCCATTACGAAAGTAGCTATTATTGATTCCGTTTTTTACTTGGCACTTATAAAATATTAAATCATGTCAGCAAGCGTATAAAAATAGTGCGAGCCCCTCCGCGCGGAAAAAGTGAAACTTCGTAACATTATTGTGGTAGCTGGGGGCAACCAGAAGAAAAAAAAACCAAAATTTTTTGCATTTGCCGGGGATCAAACCAAGAACTATGATTAGCGTTAGGGCAAAAATGTACCATGAATGCCACTGGACCACCGTGGTTTCTACGAATAGGTGCAAATTTAAGTGTTATGTGCTGCCATTGTTGCGTTGCGCAACATAACAATGACTTAGGGCCACTTGCACCAACGAAAATGGAGGGTTAACCCACCATTTTATATGGAATTTGACAGATGACAGCCCACTAACCCCGAGTTAAATGTTTGGTGCAAGTGGGCCTAAGTGTTACGCGCTGTCAGTTGGAAGCTGGTTGGAAGTCGCATTTCATTTCATTTCATTTCATTTATTTATTTTGCGACCAACATAGGATCATAATTATATTATTAAAATTAAAATACATTAAATTAATTAAATTAAAATACACTAAGAGCTAAATTATAATTATCATACTTAATAATTAACTTAATTATCTTAATTAAATTTACAACAGTCCGGTGGACTTTGCTACCAGCATGTGAATCATGTGACAATGGTTCAGATACTGGCAGTCAAATCTCTCCGCCAACGCCCTTAAGATGCTGCTGGAACTAGCCCGCACTCTGCGCACCAGGGATGTACAGCGTTTCCTCATTGTAGTGTAGAAACAATCTACCCTGGCGTCCGCGAACATCCCCGATGCACTACAAAAACGAGGTAGTCCCATCAACACCCTAAAGGCGTTGTTATACTGAATACGAAGAGCGTTGTATTGTTTCTGCGTATAGCATGCCCACAGACTAGCAGTGTAAAAGGTAGTGCAAAATGCTCTAAAAAGAGTCTTTTTAACCTCAATGGAGCAACTAACAAATCTGCGGGCCACCATATTCGCTCTAACACACAACGCTCTCCGTTCTCTCTCAATGTCAGCATCGCAGCATTAGAAGTTTCATTTCAAAAAGTCAACAAAGGTAAACATGTTTTGACACTTTTAACCCTTAATATCCTTAGTATAAACCAAGGTATAAACTTTATAATTACAAATTTATCTACTTGAAACACGGCGGGTCTTTTTGTTGTTTCCCTATTTTAATTTCCGTTGAGGCCCAAGTCAAGTGTATCATTCGATATAAAGTTGTCGAATATAAATAAATATTGGGGACACCTTACACAGATCAACTTAGCCCGAAACTAAGCAAGGCTTGTACTATGAGTGCCATCCATGACTCAGGAACAAATATCTGTGCTCATCACACAAATAAATGCCCTTACCGGGATTCGAACCCAGGACCGCGGCTTAGCAGGCAGGGTCACTACCAACTGAGCCAGACCGGTCGTCATATAATCCTATGAATTCAACGTGTTTGCGCGACAGCCGAGTTTGGTCGCGGCCGTAGATATCTACTTAGTCATCTTCGTATGCTAAAATACAATAAACGTTTATGTACATACATACAGGTCATCAAAACGGGTAAGCAAATCACGCAAAACTGCTCAAGTAGGTACAATGTCTTTCTTAGTAATTAAAAGGTACAAAAAATGCAAAATCACATGTTGCTAGCCAAACGCCCACATCACAAACGAACTCATATCCTACACTTCTGCCACTTCTGCCACCCTAACGTCAGGAAAAGGGGTGGTGAAATTATTTACCTTAAAATTGATTAAAAAAATACGATCGCTAGAAATTCGGAATCTGTTAGTGTTGACTACTCGTTTTCAATTCTAAAACTAGTGAAATTAAAATGGCTAGTTGTGGAAATATAATTGAACGAGATACACGAAATCGAGTCGTTGAAATTCAAAAATCGACCGCCTCGACTGTTATATTATGGTTGGGCGGTAAAGTGGAACAGCCGGATCGGAGCTCAGCTGATCCGTCATCATTGATCAGCAAACAACAACTGGACCAAACTTGTTCATGCTGTGTCTACTGAACTGAAAGTTTTCAGTAGGTATATTCGGCCGTTTGGATTGATAAATTATTTCATATTTTATTCAAAATATAAAGATCTAAGGTGACGAACCCAATCATGGACAGTTTAAGAAAAAAATTCGCCAGTTTTTGATATTTCACTGATAAATGTAAAAATTCTACCGCCAAGCGTGTTAAATCTTGAATGTCCTATCCTTCTTCTACATTTCAAGCGTATTGCAGAATAGATACTCCTATTGGTTTCTTCATAGTTAACAAATTAAAACTAGGTGTTTTTTCTCCAATTATGGACGGCAGTTCTCCAGTAATGGATCCCCCATTATGGACAGTGATATAAGTTTAAAATTTTACTTTTTTTGGAGCAACAAACTAGTATGTTTTATTACCTTATCTCATGCTTAATGCAGTAAGTAAAACGCATTCAAGATTACACCGTGCGTTATTTTTTTATTATTTTTTACATGAACTCATCTCTCTTAGCAACATTACTAAGAATTCGTCTTGATATTTTTTTCAGTAAACTGGTGAATTTTATCTTGTCACCAAATCCTTCAGAAATAACTGAATTAATTGAAACTTCAAAATTAAACAGCTCTACAACTCTAGTTTATGGTACACAGCCGTCAGTTTTTAGAAACGTATTTTAGATACTTATTTTTAAGGATTTGTGTTTTTTTGTCCATAATGGCATCACCGTCCATTATGGGGTATTTTACCTTATTATAGACCTATTGCTGCATAAACTTTTCAAGGGATGCGATGCCATGTTTAGGTAAGTGGACATGTGAGTGATCACTTTTTTAACTTTCTCAACTTCTCTGCGTAACGAAACCCTTTCCTTTCAGAATTATTAAAGTATATTAAAATACATTATTAACCATCCCTCAGAGGTTATCATTCTCTGGAATTGAGATTGATAAAGGTGTCCCTCGCGTAATAAATCTCTTTTAGAAATAAAATGTTACACGAATAAACATTAGGCGGTAAATAATGACGCGGTGAAATATGGATTTTATGTTAAATCTGTCTTCATAACGAGTCGGGGTTTGCATATAGATAGTGGGTTATGAATATTGCATAGGTATTGTGGGCTGAGCTAGCGGAGGGTGCATTTAGGCGCCCGCTCATGTGTCCCTAAAACCTCCGGCAGGTAAATGCGAATTTAGTCGAGCGCGTCCATTTCCACCTCGTTATATCATACCACTAATCGGATTTTTGCGTCTGCTCAATACTGGTATTTCATTAGACATTTTCTCATGGGTAAGTAGTTGAAATACTTTGACGTAGGAAGTAAAAGGTGTACGTATAGGTACCTATTTCGACCGTCGCCCACGCAAGCCACGGCGTTATAGCACATTTTCGCGTCTTATAGCGCAGCAATTTTTCTAACCTTCTACCTCCAACCACTTATTTAAAACCCGCATAGATGATAAGTGTTCAGTGGTTGTTGACATTGACTGGCGTCATCGCGGTCGATAGTTGGCAGCCTGTCAAGTTTGCGTTGCCCTTGCACGGCACTCATTAGGACCCTCGTGATGATGTGACAGTTTCCACTGTTAATTTCTGCAATCGTCATTTTCTGTATAAATATCAACATTCATTTGATTTAACTATTTATTATGGTTAAAGTCCGCAGCAAACTCAGTCGCATTTCACTATCTCAGAAAACGGGAATTTGGTTCTCATTCTGAAACTAACTCGTAGTGGGATTGTAATGAAACTTTCCTACCTAGAGTGCTATATGAGATGTATTGTACAGACCTCGTTCTTTTTATAGTTTCAACTTAAAAAATAAACTTGTATCTACCTATGAATTAACTTTTGTAGGACAATCTTAAATTAGATTTATTTTTATAACTTTGGTATCTGACGCTAAATGTTGCACGTATATACCTACCTATTTTTCGTTTTGTTTATAAAATCTTTCACTAGCTAGCTAGCAATTTAAAAAGAGAGCGTAACTACGTTTATAATAGAGAACCTTGCTGTGGACTAGAAATCTCATGAATTTTACTGTCAGTTGCTTGTTTCGGACTTCGCGCGGTCCTTTTTCACGCCCCGCGACTCGGAGACTTTCCCATTTATTTTTTTAATACTTCAATATTTTCTGAAAGCTGATGCCTTTTTGGGTATATATATATACTAGCTAAGTAATAGATAATAGTACATTACGATGCAAGTGCGTAAAAAAGGAAGTTCGAAACGAGTGGCGATAAATTAAAACACGTCCGAAGGGAGTGTTTTAAATCGACACGAGTTACGAATTTCCTTTTCGCACGTGTATCGTACGACGTTTTTCAGTACAGATGGCCATCCGAAGTTTTGAACTGACATATAATGAACCACTTCTCGCATTAGTGCGAAAAATAACTCCATCTGTACTGAAAATATGTATTTGAATATTGCCACTTTTTCTATAAAATAGATAAAAACCACAAGTCTCTCAGATACATTGTAAAAATCCTAAACCTCACCTACACGTTTTCACCCCATTACCTTTTTATACGTGTTCAGCTCGTTCGTTTATGCCCTATATCTGGTTTAGGTATGTAAAGTTTGTCACGATCTCGTCACGCTGTCGGGCAAGCACTCAAAGGATACTCGTAAATTTCAATACTCTTAAAATGTCTAGGGTCGAATCTCTTGAAAGACCCTTTCTATAGACGTCGCCGACTGCGATAAGCACGTACGTTGCGATATTTCGTGTTAACACCCCTTTGCGTTTGCGATAGCGAGTACCTACATACTACTTACCTACTTTGTTCTTTTTTCTTGTACGGAATAACGTATGGGAAATGAATATTTTGTGCGTAAGTATAATGAGATGTAACTTTATGTTATTTTAATATTTTATTACCTTAACCAAGAACGATTTAATACTGGACTGACAAAGCCCATACAAAAAAGCGTACCTCTGAAATGTATGGGTCTTTTAGGCTTAAAACTAGATGGCGCTGTTCGCAGCCTGGAAGTGGCTAAAATCATATTTTCCCCAAATGTTTTTGCTTGTTTTTATGTTTTATAAGAACAAATGACATATTTATTTATTTTACAACCATGATATCACGTCAATACACATTTTGAAAAATAAATTTGTAGGCATCAGTGTAGTTATGATAGTATTTGATAGGTGGCGCTAAAAATCGAGGTACGATTCTTAGTACGAAGTAAGTATGTGAATCCTATATAAATAATCCTCGCCTTAACATATGGTATTAACCGTGTTTGTAACATACTTTATATTAGGTAGGTATACATCACACTCGTACTTGCATATTAGTATCCATACATACAAATTTGTTGAACTTACACCCAGATTTCTCTACTGCAGCATTCCTGTTAGGACCCTTGTCAAATAAGTCCACCGTTTTTTCGTGCATTTCTTTCGTATTTTCTGTGTACGGACATCTGTTTAGACAACTAAGGATTTCATTATATTTTCGTATATATCACCAACTTAGTTTTAATTGGTGTAGAAAACTAATAATGTTTTTAAACTATTTTAGGGACATATAAGTCCAAGAGATAGAAAATCCATTTAGTGATGTAAAAATTATACGTTATAAACAAGAACGATATAATACGGGACTGACAAAGCCCATACAAAAAAGCGTACCCCTGAAATGTATGGACTTTTAGGCTTAAAACTAGATGGCGCTGTTTTGCAGCCTGGAAGGGGCTAAATCCTATTTTCCCCAAATATTTTTGCGTTTTTATGTTTTCTAAGAACAAATGACATATTTCTTTATTTTAGTATCATGATAATCATGTCAATAGGTACACATTAAAAAAAAAATTGTAGGCATCATCAATGTAGTTATCAATGATAGTAGGTATTTAATAGTTGTCGCTAAAAATCGAGGTACGATTCTTACGCCGTGTCTTGCGTGGGCGACGGTCGCGCGACCGTTGCCGTCGCGTCACATACTTCCATATCGATAAGGTTTGATTTCGTATGCATCGCATCGCCGTCGCGCGACCATCGCGCGACCGTCGCCCACGCAACCCACGGCGTTAGATTGAAGATTGTAAATCCTATATAAATAATCCTTGGTTTATATATAAACTACCAAAATATGGACAGCAATTTTGATATATATTCTAAGTGCGTTTTCACATTATCTGATCCGATATCAAAGGCAAAAATCAAAGATGGCGGCTTTAATGTATGGGATATGGGTCGTACATCCGTTATCGGATCGGATAATGTGAAAACGCACTAACGGAACAAACGACAAAATCAGGTTACTTAGTCCGGTGGCCGATTGTATGAAACCCTACCGTCCGTCCGTCTAAATTGGGCTAATAACTTCAACTTGCCGACACTTCACTACATACACCTACTATGTACCTGTGGTATATGAAATAAATAATATCGTTCTTTATTCAAAAGTCAATGTATGTTTTACTAGGAATAAAGTTGTTCCTAGGGAGCGATTTTTGAATCTCGAACGCATGAATTCGCCGTTCGAAAGTCGCTTCCACAGACTTTCGAACGGCGAATTCATGCGTTCCAAATTTAAAAATCGGTCCCCTAGTAGCTAAACTAGAAATTCAGAGTTCATTACAATAAAATTCTGTTAAATTTTCTCTTCTAGGTTCGTGGGTGAGGTTGACATTGATAATGTTATATCTCAATCAATCAAATATTCAGAGCGGCGGGCAGTGCAGGACATGAGTGAACGGTTGATAAACAACATGAAAAATCTGCTTAGGATGATAGGGAACAACGCCCCAAAACCGGTTTTCCATAGAAATGTTGTACTCATTTTCTGTAGTACTATGAATATTTGTATTTTCGGAAATATCTATACTTAGGGCCGGTTGCATCAAACCACCTGTAAACGTAGGCTAGTCGTAGATATTTCCAAAAATACAAATATTCATAGTACTATAGAAAATGAGTACAACATTTCTAGACCCCACCTCTATTGACACTAACATATCCGATCCATATCCATACTAATATTATAAATGAGAAAGTGTGTGTCTGTTTGTTTTCCGTCTTTCACGGCAAAACGGAGCGACAGATTGATGTGATTTTTTAAGTGGAGATAGTTGAAGAGTTATGATAGTTGAATATACTTTTGTCTCTTTCTAACGCGAGCGAAGCCGCGGGCAAAAGCTAGTTTTTATATAATATAATGTTATTTAAACTTAGCCCTTATAGTTACTTTAATTTTACAATGTTTTTACTGTTCCTATCTACTTTTTTTTTTAACGTTGGGGAAATGCATTTACGCATGTTATCCAGTCCGGGGGACCCCCCTGGTAGAGAAATGAAATGACGGACTAACCAGAATAGGACAACCGTCTAAAACCAGCAACGAATTCCGTCTCCGCCTTGGGTGGAGTGTCGCAGGATCACTCCCTATCTACTATCTACCATAACAGTTGAAAATTCAAAAAATCAGGGTATGATTAAAATACAGCTTGGCAAAAAAGGGTAGAGGCTAGCAAGTGGCAACATCGGTGTGTCGTCTCGTCTTCTCACACATATTGATTTGAAGGAGATGGCAATACAATGTTGCCACTTTTAGAATTCTTTTTTTTTTGCCAGACTACATCAAACTGTGTAAAAATATTTATTTATTTATACCTATATTTAAACTTTATTGCACAAAAGAACAACTTAATGTACAAAAGGCGAACTTAATGCCATGAGGCATTCACTACCAGTCAACCTTTTGGCAAAGCAGAGAAGATTGTAGGATTTATCATAATGTCAATATCAACTGGGAGGAAAATGAGGACGTTTGTATGGATAATCGATCGTCCTCTATCCTCTTAACGTATGTCCATGGTTCCTTGTCATCGGTTATGAAGATAAATTTCGACTAAGGTTAACAACCGGCCGCTTTAGTGCGTTTTCACATTATCCGATCCGATATCGGATGTCGAACCGATATCCCATACATTACAGGCGCCATCTTGGATTTTTTCTATTGAAATCCTTCCGACATCCGATATCGGATCGGATAATGTGAAAACGGCCTTAGTCTGGCTTTCAATGCCCGTGAATCAATTTTTCACACCAGCTAAAACCTCTCTTGATTATTAAAAAAATCGGCCAAGAGCGTGTCGAGCCACGCTCAGTGTAGGTTCCATAGTTTCCCGTATTTTTTTTAAACTGTTCAACCTATCAAGTTCAAAATAGTTTTCCTAGAAAGTCTTTATAAAGTTCTACTTTTGTGATTTTTTTCCATGTTCAAAAGTTAGGGGGGAGGCACATTTTTTTTTAACTTTTGGATTATTTCCGAAAATATTAATAATATCAAAACATAATTTTCGTAAACCCATAGCTATGGGTACCGGTATCCATTTTTAAATACCTATCCAACAATTGAAATAAAAAAAAAACACTCCCACACCTCCCCACTCCCAAACAAATTTTAGCTTTCTAGTGCTAACGGTCACCGAGATTATCCGCGGATGGACGGACGGACGGACGGACAGACAGACACGGCGAAACCAGGTATATGGGTTCCTAGTTGTTACTAAGATTGTTAAACAAATTCTTGGAAATTGACAGTTGAATTATGAAAATGAAATGAAATGAAAGCATTTTTATTTCGGACAACAATACATCCATATTATGTTAGTAATAATAACTTAAAAACTAAACAAAATATACGTTAGTAGAAAGTATAGCTACAATTGGACTGAAGATGCAAGGACATCCAGTGCGTGAGGATAGGGCTGTCCACCCTCTCAGCAATCACCATGAAATATACTATTATTATTTTTGAAATAGAATAATATTTTGAGAGCATGAATTTGGATGTGTTCGACTTAAGACTCCAATTCAAATATACACGAAGATCTAAACGATATATTTTAATATCGTTGAGCTATGGTGCGTCTTGCTCGCGCCAAATTCACAGGCCCCGTATTGCGTATTGGCGTGACAGAGCCAGGTGCCGTACCCGAATGGCATTTCTGCGACGCCAAATGCAGAAATGTTATCTGTCTCTATCGCTCTTGCGTATTGGCGTGACAGAGCCAGGTGCCGTAGCTGAACGGCATTTCTGCGACCCGAAACGAAAACGAAACGCCGCGAAAGGTAGTCTGGCTTTGTCGCGCGCGCGATAGATATCTACGAGCGTTTCGTTTCGTGAGCGTTTGTTCCATTCGGCTACTGCATTTCTGCGGCGTCAAGCATGACCGCGCACGATAATGAATGATACACTTTAGATGTCATATTGATGATTCGAATGGGCGTGATAGTCAAGGCGGCTGCCAAGTGCGAGTAAATAGCGTGCATAAACAGAGCATGCTCGTGTTAAACGAACCACGAAAGCTAACTAACCATCGGCAGCCGATCAAGAGACCAGCAGGGTTAGCACATCATTGCCTCGAGAGTATGTCGCCGCGAGATAGACTACCCGTCCTTATGTCATTAATACAGTTAGAAGAAGACGTGTCACCTATCTCGCGGCGACATACTCCCGCGGCAGTCATGTGCTAGGCCTACTGCTGGAGAAGGAAAGGTGCACTACGTTAAGGCACGGAACCTCTACCGTGAGTTTATAATGTTTTAAGATATATTCAATAGTGACGTCATGGAAATAGTATTTTATGGAATTAGTATTTAAGAGACGTATGGAAGAGAAAGACATGCTGCGCCGACCCCAAGTGACTGGGATAAGGGCAAGAGAATGATGATGTTTAAGAGAGGTCTTAAAGGGCGAGTGGCGATGGCGTGTGTAAGTGCGTTTTTACATTATCCGATCCGATATCGGATGTAGGACTGATATCCCATACATTTAAGCCGCCATCTTGGATTTTTGCCGTTAAAATCCTTGCGACATCCGATATCGGATCGGATAATGTGAAAACGCACTAACAATTAAGAGAGAGCGCACATATCACGTTTATATTTTTGATTTTATGAAGTTATTAACGTTACGATTGCTAATTAAATTTATAGCAGCTGTATTGTGATTCAAATAATCTCACCGACTTTCTAAAAAGCCTGTTTTTTAACTGTACTTTAACCATTAAGATAGACGACGACGACACACATTTACACATTTATTATTATTATAATATACTATTATTACTATAAGATTACACAATTACACATTTAATCGCTATTCAGTGCTAAGAGCGTACCCGATAATATAGGGAACTGGGAAATGCGGCCTACATAGGAAAAGCGCCTGCGAACGGATAACCCGACTATCGGGTCACTGGCACTGAATGGGTTAAATCAACAAACTTACCGCATAGTTAGAAAGTTTGGAATTGTTTGTTCTGTCTACATGAATAATTTAAACTTGTAATGTTATCCGATAATTGTTTGTAAGAGTTAACGGGGTAAATTTACTTAAGGTAAACATCCCAGGCAAAACTACGTAATTACAGTCGAGTTGTACATGTGTACATTTTTTCACAGTGCGTTTTCACATTATCCGATCCGATATCGGATGCAGGACCGATATCCCAGACATTACAGGCGCCATCTTGGATTTTTTCCATTGAAATCCTTCCGACATCCGATATCGGATCGGATAATGTGAAAACGGACTTATTGCAGCGAGTTAAGGTGAAGAAATGTACACATATTTATGAACTCGACTGTACGATCAACCGGGGTGTTTGCGTCTGATAGATTAATGCGTCTTTTGAAGATATATCCTAAACGGAACATATTAGAACTATTGCAATTAACGCTCTTAGTTCGAAGTAAATATGATTTTATATACTTACCATATTTCTAATATATTAAAGATGAATTTACTCCACCAAATGCGGTTGATCGTAAGTAGTTTTGCCTAGGATGTTGATATCGATGGCATTTTCGCAGTTTATGTCACTTTTACTCTACCAAAAATATTAAAATACGAGTTTAAGTACCTATGCTTGTTCCAAAATTACACTTAAGCCTCATCTCGGATACTGTCGATCAGATAAATGAAAGAGGCGCGTTCCTAAGCTAAGCTAAGCTCGTGTAGGTGAACGCGTGTGTTTTCAGAAACTTTTTAGTTAAGACTGCCATTGCCGCGTCGATCATGCTTTTGCAATTATTATTAAAGTTTTCCTCCATTTTTATTATTTTGTCCCGTGTGTGTTGTACAAGTCGACTGTGATTGAAACAGTACCGATGATCGTTAATACGAATTTATTCATAATTAAGGGTCCCCCCACATCCTAGCGTCTCGCGAGCGTAGCGTCGGGCCAGCTGCATGGAAAAAGACACCGCGTCCACGTTGCGTCGACGTCGCGCCGACGCGGTGCCAGGCTTTTCCATACAGTTTTATTATTATTCTCTTTATTCATTTCAATTCTTAGGCTAGGTATTTTTATAATATGATTATAAAAGTAAAATACAAAACCACATACAAAACAATACAAAATATATAAACACATTATAAAAAACCTAACCTAGGGTGCCGCCAGCAGCGGGGCAGGGCCCAAGCTGCCGGTGGTTAGGGCTGCAGAGAGAGGAACCGTCGGACTATCCGCGCCGTGTCCAAGATCACCGCCTTCTGCATCTGACCCTTGATCCAACCACCTAGCGAGAGTCTCTCGAGATGTTGGTCGAGACTCTTCGCTATAAGACCGTTCGCTGAAACGACTATCGGGACAATGATCGTCGAATCAATATCCCACATGGCGGTTATCTCGTAAGCCAAGTCTAGGTACTTACTGGACTTGTCCTTCTCGGCTTTCACGAGATTCTCATCATGGGGGGTGGTGATGTCGACGAGCACGGCCCGGCGTTGCGATCGATCTATTATGACAATGTCAGGCTTATTGGCTACAATAGTCCTGTCAGTGATAATAGATCGATCCCAATAGAGCGTGGCACGACCATTTTCGAGAACATTATTTATTTAATTATTACAAACAATGGTATCTATAGTATAAATATACAGTGCTCCACAAAACTATGGTATAAGTTGGCCCGACGCTACGCTCGCGAGACGCTTTATGTGGGGGGACCCTAAAACATTGCTGATTAATAGAAAGTATTATTAAGTGTTTGCTTATTTACAGAGCATTAACCCTCTTTTGTCTGCCAAAGGAATTCTTCGTCTTACGCCATTTAGTTGCTCCAAACAGCGCAAACGATATGCTGCGGAGTTATTTGTGTTCGGAATAGTTCACAACGAAGCAATTAAAAGTTTAACCCCCTTAGTTAACACTGATCGCGCAGACAACACCTGGTTGAGGATAAATCACTTTTAGCAAGTAGTTAAGATTACGGTATGCGGGTAGTTACTGTAGTTAGTGTGTTTTCACATTATCCGATCCCATATCGGATGTAGGACCGATATCCCATACATTTAAGCCGCCGTCTTTGATTTTTTTCTTTGAAATCCTTCCGACATTCGATATCGGATCGGATAATGTGAAAACACACTTAGAGTTACATATTACAGGTTGTTTATTCAGTCCTGTAACAATTTATGGGGTGAATAATATAGGTTCAACTAACCCACTTCTCATACAGTACAAACTCAGAAATCTCGAAAAAAAAACTAAACAGACGACGCTTTTCTGTGACTACGATGTTGATTCTTAGAAAAGTATCTTAGTAACTATGACGTATACCTACATTCACCTCGTATATTATTGCAAAGGTCTAATTTAAACACCCTGTTTAGATAGACCGCCACTTAGGGTCGCTTGCACCACCGAAAATGGAGGATTAACCCGAGATTAATCCACCATTTTATATGGAATTTGACAGTTGACAGCCCACTAACCTTGAGTTAAGCGGGTGGTACAAGTGGCTCTAAGAAGGATTTTGGATCTAGACTTTAATTTCAAATAGGTACCTACGGTAAAAGCATGATTAAATTTTCGAATATGCCACAAAGAGGCAGTCCGGAATTGTGGATTATCCATTTTATAAGTTACCTAACTTTGCAAACTTTTCACGGAGTTGAACAGAGCAAAGTCAGAACTTGTTTATTATAAACGCCGTATTCTGATAGAAACTAGAAATTAATGGTGACATTGACACACTTTGTCTTTGCAAATGCCATGTTGTGTTAGTTCGGCCCGATCCAGTTTCAATTAATAAATATAATAAGTACAACTCTCTCAGTTATTGTAAGGTTAGCTGGAAGAGATCCCTTAAAGGGATCTCGCCTTTCTACATAACCATTATAATTATTCACTGTACTTGTAATTTGTTCTGTGCAATATAGGTTTTACTACTACTACTATATTAAAACGTTTCAATCAGTCTCCACGTTAAACTTAGAGCAAGCGCAGTTTAAAATGATTTATTATAATATAGCGGCTAGATAGGAATATAGTATACTTGGAATCGTAAACTTATAGACAGCAAAATAGACGCCTATTTTATTAAAAAATTCGAAGAAACAGCCTCGGTTTTAAGGGATTGCGGAAAATTTGGCAATTTCAGAAATTTGAAGGAAACAAGATTCAATTACACCACCTAGTTAGGTACACCGGGTCTGTATTTCGGATAAGCACTTATCGAGATGATCCGAGGAGACGATTTGAACTAAGAAATGATGTGAACTAAGTACTATCAGCTGCAATAGTCCATGGAGAAATTATGAATGAATTCATTGGTAAGGTAAATTCGCCATGCACTTTTGTAGCTGATAGTACATATTTTTTGTATCAATTATCATTTGTTAGTGCAAATTTCGTTCTTTTCTTTTCATATGTTTCTTGACTTCTGGAATAGTCTGTAGTGTGTGTGTGTGTACTATACCTCACCTACACAGTCTACACACGTGTATTCGTCTACCATATAAGAAGAAAAACAGATAGAGTTGATAAATAAATAACAAGAAAACACAGTGGAAGATACAGTTGGATAAATAAATATATGATGGTCCCGTTAAAATAATACATTAAACGTGAAAATACAATAGAGGAAGAGTAGGCTACTATTATACTGTATGTTCATGATCTACCCGAGAAAGTGCAGGGAATAATTAAATACACAGGTTTATCTGCTTACAAACTTTGTAAAAACTAATTGGACAATTATAAATTTAAATAGATATCATACACGAAAGAGGGCCCACTGGTGGCCGAGCCGGCTCGGCACGGAAATTATACTTTCTATTTGTAGAGGTTTACAATGTTCACAACTATTCCAAATTTCAAGTTGATAGCATTAGTAGTTCTCGAGATATTTAGGAATGTGACAGACGGACAGACAGACGGACAGAGTCGCACCATAAGGGTTCCTGTTGTACCTTTTTGGTACGGAACCCTAAAAAGAACAAATCGAAAAATATTCAATAAAATAATTTGATTTGTTCCCTAGTTATAATTGGACAATTATTAAGTATTTACTTATGTAGTACTAGCGTTTGCCCGCGGCTTCGCTTGCGTTAGAAAGAGACAAAATGTAGCCTATGTCACTTTCCATCCCTTCAACTATCTCCACTTAAAAAATCACGTCAATTCGTCGCTCCGCTTTGCCGTGAAAGACGGACAAACAAACAGATACACACACACTTTCCCCTTTTTAATATTAGTAAGGATTATAGTCCACAGCCGCTGTGCAGGACATGTCTGTTTTCTCAAAAATAAAAAAACCCAATTGCTATCCTTATACCTCATCGCAATCATTCATCGCTATTAGGCTTCGCTATGTATATGTGCAGTTGTGGTGTTAGTAAAGTTCATATTATTATTATATATTTTATGTCTATTGTAGAAAATAATGGAAGTAAATAGCGACATTCAACAATATATTACGATCGTACGATTCAACACTTACTTATGTTCCAAAAATAAGTTAGAACTTTAATAGAAGCGAACCACAATTAGTATTTTAAAGACATGTGACTTTGTTTACACAGTCAAAATTACCTATAGCTGTATGTAGGTATATAGTATAAGATCTAAGTATGTACCTATATTTGTAGTACTTAAAGTTAAAGTTAACTTATGAATTAAACTTACCTCAACAGCAAAAAACCGCCAACGATCACAGCCACAAACATGACTTTAAACTTTCTCTATACTTTGCCAAGATGAAAAGTGTTTTTGCCGCGTGTTTATATCGCTTAAGGGCGCGTTGGGTCGCGGAGCCGAGACGTTCGACGCAGATGTTCGAGACTTGCAGCATCCCGCCGAGCGCCGCCGCACGGCGCATGCGTCGGCTTCGGAACACCAGAGACCGTGTGGCTCGAAACCTGTTCTTTGAAACAGGTGTTTTTTAAACATGAATTTTTGAATACATAATTTGCATATCAAATCAAATCAAAATATTTATTTGCTAAAAAGTAAACACAGGAAGATGCATGCAAATACAGTTTAAAATCCTTATACTAATATATCAATAAATCAATCAATCAATTCTTTATTTTGATAAAAACTAGATTACATTAAAAAGATTTCAAAATACATTAATGTCAGATACTATGTTTTAAAGAGTAGGATGTGTAAAAATGTCATTATTAATAAAATACATATCTTAACTAAAAAAAAAAAAAAATATTTAATTATAAATCACATACAATTTCAATAATGCTACTGTATCCCATAAAGGAAATAATGGCAGATTAATACAACACTTAAAATTCTATTACAATTTTCACAATAGATGTCAATTTAAACATAGGTAAAATAAAATTGGCATAATACAATGTGAGTCATTTAACAAAGCCCTCGCCTACAGACAAAAACCAGATAACATTAAGTAGATTTCAAAACGACATCACGGATACAATTTTAAAAGTAATTAATAGGCAAAATATTATAAATTATTTTTATGTAAATATTGAATACTTTAAAAATATACGGATTTCAATAACTGCGTCGCAATGAAGTTGGATAGATAAAAACTTTAGACCTTTTTGTGCCGGACCTGTTTGTGTTTGTACAGTTTACAAAGATTGACTAGGTAGGTAAATCAAGTTTGGTTTTGCGAGTCATTTAAGAGCCCACCAAAACCAAAACTCAGACCACATGGACTAACAAGGAGTCGTCATAGCCGGATACGGTTTGGACGACGATGATGATGATGATATACAAAAAGGAGTTAAACTTCGTTTGTATACATATGAATTTACTTGTATTAGATAACACGGAATCCCAATTGAAACCAGTTCTTAGAGTTCCTTACTATTCATATAATTGTGTCGACAGACTTCATTAATTCAAATTGGTTTTAGCGTTCAGGCTTAATGGACTGACTGAATTCATTTCAAGACTTGATTCCGCGTTACAAGAGAATATATAAGTCAGAGTTCATTACTGACAACGCAATACAATTTTATAAGTTATTAAATGTTATTATATTTGAAATATGCAAGAGTAAGAGCGCTAAATATGCTGCGTGAATTCGTAAAAATCAATCACGCAATACTTATGTACCTACTCACAGTTAATTTTTTTAATATTTTGTATTTGCTTTATATTTGGAAATGGAATTTTCAGAACCATATATTTGCCTTGGTGGCTAGTTTTACAGTCTGACCCAAGCTTACCATTGAATAAATAAAATATAAATAAATAAATAAATATTAGGGACACCGGTCCCACAGATCAACTTAGCCCCAAACTAAGCAAAGCTTGAAATATCGGGTGCTGGCGACGATATACATACTTAAATAGATAAATACATACGTATTTAGAAAACATTGACAGGAACAAATATCTGTGCTCATCACACAAATAAATGCCCTTACCGGGATTCGAACCCGGGACCGCTAACTCATAAATACCGCTTCTATTTAGTTCTCAAAAAATAGGTACTAGGAAACTTTAAATACAAAAACACATAGCCTACTTATTAACCTACGCACAAACATGAAACATCGAAGAAACACTTTCTTAAATCTGGATACATTTTCCACTTTTTTACATGGTAAACGAACACGAAAGTGCCTATTCTCCACGAATATCGGTAACGCGAGTCATTATTGTGTCTGCGTCCCCTGCCTGATGCGAATTCATAACAGCAGGTTACGTAAAACGGTTATTGTTAATACGGACAAATATTGTCTTGTACGCTTCGCTTCTTTGAGGAAAATTCAAGAGCTCTATGCTTTTAATTTTGTTCTTATATGATATCGTGATTTGACTTTGTTATTTTTATCAAAAAAAACGAATTTAATTCTTGTAGATGAAAGAGTTGTGTGTTAAGATATGGTTGGTACCTTACTGAATCTTGTTAATTTTAAGGCACGTTTTTATTTCCTAGTGCCGACGTCCATTCGACTTCGAAACGAAACGGTAGAAACTTATAGAATTTCAAAAACACTTAATTTAAAAATTAGGAAACTAATTTTACTTTTATAGGAAGATAATTACCTAATAAAATTGTCTTATTGTCTACGTGTACCTACGTAATGTTGTCATATTAATATGAAAGTACTATCTAGCAAAAGCAAGTAGCTGCAAAAGTGCATGGCAAATTTATCAATGAATTCATTAAACATTTTCTCCAAGTCGCACATATCTCCAACAGATTTTCGAAAATCGAACATTGATAACTCCAAAACCCAATCCCCAAATGCCCCCATGCGTCTCAGAGAGCTGCACATGTAAAACGGCCTTCCCAGAACAATGGCGGGCAAATGGCGTGATCCCTAAAGACCGGGCTGATTGCTCCGTCGTCTGCACCTCTAGCCAAGATCACAATAAATGAAGCTCCTTGGCAAACGATACGCAACTGACAGTTGTAATACTGAAGAGCGATAGAGAGACAACTAGGAAGCGTCAAAGATTATTCTCTTGGCAAGAGACCGTGGACTCTAAGGTAATGGGATTCGAAGCCGCTGACTGATCACTCGCGAACACTCTAATTGTTTGCATTATATTTGAGATTGAATAACTTTGCGAACAACGCTGTGCGGGTAACGGATATGATAGGATGTTAAATGACATATATTGATTTATCTACATCCATATCATGAGTTCTCTACAATATGCTTAGGGACGATAATCAAATATGCTAATCGGTACATGCTAGTGCATCTTAATTTTTACTAATGTGATATCGAGAACCTATACTTTAATTGACAATACTTTATACGTATACTAGAAAACATTAATAAAATAAACCGCTTTATCAGCACTTGATGGCGAAGAAGATAAAATTATCGTACTTGAGCGAGATATTTCAAAAATGATCAGACTCTAATGATGACATTCACTTTGACATTTGTCATATATAAAGTAAAAAGAATAGAGAGACATTAAAGCCCACTTGCACCAACCACTTAAGTCAGGGTTAGTGGGCTGTCATCTGTCAAATTCCATATAAAATGGTGGGTTAACCCTCCATTTTGTAGAATGTTCATGCATGTTGAAAATAATCCTTACTACAGTTACTACTAATTACGAATAAAGGTACTATTACGAAATAGCTTAATAATTCCCTGAATTGCATTTTTCTGCTCACATGTCTGTGAATCACCGTGTATATTATCTCAGCATTCTAAGCGCCATTTCGGTAACATGGTTACACACCTGAATATCCAAACGCGTAAAGCGTCAAGCAAGTCGGTGAGAAATTCACAACAAAGTTATCGGGAATTACGTAGCAATCAAGGCACAGGCACAGTATAAGGACGACTCAGTAGTTACTCCGGATGATGGTCCACACTGGCTGTTATAAACTTTATATAGGTAACACGGTGTGACAGGGACAGCGCGATGGCGCGATGGCGGGCTGTCCCTGTCACACCATGTTATATAAAACATTAATAACAGCCCACCGGCGACGCGAAAGATACCTACTGTGTTCGAAGCACGTGGCTGAACAAAATTACTATTAATATTGCTCGACTTCGTCCAAAGTAAGATGTCTTCTAACCCCCTTATTCATAAACGTTTACTAAAGTTATCGATGTCTTATCCCTCTCCGACGTATTGGTGTGATAGAAAAGGACAAACGAACTTTATCGGCTTGATAACTTTAGTGTACGTTTATGAATAAGGGGATATAAATATATAAAAGAAGAAACTGACTGATATATCAACGCACAGCCGAAACCGCTGCTCCTAGAGATTCCAAATTTGGCACGTAGGTTCCTTATAAGGTGTAGAGGAGCACTAAGAAAGGATTTTTCAAAATTCATCTCCTAAAGGGGTGGAATGGGGGTCCAACATTTGTATGGGAAAACAAGATTATATTACTCGTAGTACTCGAGCGAAGCCGCGGGAAAAAGCTGGTTATCTATCATATCAGCCAGAAAACACAAAAAAAAATATTATAGGTACGTATTATTCATATCCACGCATCCGAATCCGCTTACATGTGTTACGTATGTACGTATACGATGCGCTTATGTGCTCACCGTGCAGCGTACTTTGTTAGAAGTGTTATTACTGGTTTATACTGTGGTACAGGCGTAGCACCGCTACGCCCGTAGCGGGGTTACGAAGCTACGCTCCAAAGTGCGTGGGAATGGCCCGTAATGTAAAAATAATTTTGTATGTAAATTGTATTTGGAAGCTCTCGGAAAACATTAGGAACTTTTCTTAAGCTTTTGTTGCGAAAGTGATGTAATAAACCGAAGCATCTGATACGACCGCGAAATGAGTGAGGATGAATTTATGCAAAATAGCACCGAAATATTCACGCTCAATTTGATTACGTGAGTAATTTAGTTCCGAGACAAGATAGATATAAAATGACACTAATTTTCTAAACGTCAATTACCTGTTAAAAATAAAACAAGCTTTTATGTATTCCATTTTTTTAAAGTAGTCTAGATAAGGTAACTATGAACAAAGACATATTTAACTCCGTATAGTCAGATAAAGTCTAAGAAAAAACGTACCTCAGTACCATACAGAAAAAGGTACGGTGGCCTAGATGGCGTTACACCTTTGGGGTACGCTCGGCTAGATGGCGCTAATATTAATATTTGACATTTTAACACGTATCCAGCTAAGAATATGGGCCAAATTGTCAAAACTGAGGTTCAAAAGTTTTAAGCCTGTCTCAAGAGATGGCAGTCTATATGCACTGCGATTACACATTTTACTTCAACAGTAACTCTCTATAATACTCGATCCTCTTTGCTATGAATAATGTATGGTATGGTATGTAGGTGTAGTGATGGACGCCTCGGTCGGCTTATGAAACAATTTGGGGCGAGATGCGCGTCCGGAGACCGGCCTTATTACCACGGGATCTCGACTCTTAGACAAATGCAGCTCAATTTTTGGAAATTAACGAGTAACATATATAAGGTCATTTCTCAAAATTTTGCCACCCCCACCTGTCAGTACGTTTATGTTAGAACTTTTTTTTTAGTATACAATATCTTCATAAATAAATTATTATTACATATTAATTTACATATTAAAAGACGTACACAAATTATTAACTTTACTTACCTTTATTGCTGTATTTTATTTGCATATATCCTTAACTTTTAAAACTAGACTATCTGATAATAATATTACACTTATGTTCCAAGTTATTTGGCTTTAAAGTTTGTCCACGGCCGTTTTTGTCGTTGATCTGTCGAGACAAACTCGCAAGCACTGTGCGATCCCTACTCCACCTCTGCCGCCCCACCCCGCATGAATCGAAGCCGCCAGTATCGGCCATCACCTGCAAGCAACGGCACTTGCTCACTACGCCTTGATTAGAAAATAGAAAATTTTAATTGCCTCGAACGGGAGTTTGTAACGGGTAAGTAGTCGATATTCTGTCAATCATAATTTGGTTATTGTTTGAGATACTGCATTAACTGTAATATATGTTTCGTATTTTATTGCTTAATTTTTAGGCACTTAATATTTAGTTCGTTCGGCAAATACTTTTTGAGTTTTGGCGAAATAACTGGCATTTTGTCGGTCACCTGTGCATCGTTCACCTGGCTAAAATAGGCAAGTGAACGACATTTTGGGACAGGGTGGCGACAATAATGATCAATTTACCAATCGTAATAATACTTTTTTACATCTTCAATACTTGTTTTGTGCGTTAAATGAGAAAAGTATTACTGTTATATCGGCTTAGGCTGCATTTCTCAAAGGATTGTTGCTTTTTTGCGGTGTGTGTCCTTCACCTGTGCGATAAAGCCAAGTGAACGACTCAGTGACAGGAAACCGACACGTCGATCACTTGTCACATAAGCCAGATGAACCATTACGAGGGGCGATCAATCGGATCAATAAGTAATGATAATGAATATTAAAATTAAAACATAACCTAGAATATGAGTATCTTTATATTTTTATAATTAAAAGTAACTCTTCTGTGATTTATTTACATATTTTAATTTTTTCATTTGTTTTTTGCCGCCTTCAAAAAATGAAATCTTAATTATAGTCTAAATACCATGTCAGTAAGCAAGTGCTTGCTTGAAGTGAAGTCACTTCATTATACTTCAGAGTAGCTATTATATTACAATTTTATTTAAAGGTCGGGTATAAAATATTAATTGATATGGCCCTTATATTGCCTTCAATATGAGGTATGTCACTTGTAGCTTTAAATACACCAATTAAGCAGCACCCTCGGCAATTTGAGGGTTCGGCCTATTTTTATTTGATTGTTTAAAATGGTGTTATTTTAACTAATATTTTTTTTTATAAAAAAAAATATATATTCTTCTTTAATACTAAATATATACATTCAATAAAAAAAAATCAAAATCGGTCCAGTAACGATGGAGATATCAAGTAACAAACATAAAATAATAATAAAATACTGACGAATCGAGAACCCCCTTCCTTGAGATTTGGGCGGCGGTTAAAAACTATTATAATGCTGATGGGCAGGTGAATGACGTCCATATCAGGTGAATGACCACCAAACTACAGGTGATCGACTACGGACGCAGGTTAGCGACGCTTGTCGTTAACTTGTCAAATGTGTCATACAATTTTTTACTAATTTGTCGTTAACCTGCTGCTGTTGTCGATTACCTGTGTATATTTATCCTTCACCTGATCATGATGTCGTTCACCTGAATTTTAATCGATCATAACTTCTAAAATAATTAATTGATATCGGTGCCTTTGACATTTTTGAAATGTTTGAGATGCATTTAAACGACCCCTACAAAAAAATAATTAAAAATGCGACATTTAAAAAAAAAAGAAATCTTTCACCTGTCGGTGCCAAATTTTTGAGAATTTATAATAATAGATGAGACTAGCCCAAGACCAACACCGGAATAAGTGGCGTACAAGAAAAGAGTCCTATGCTCACCAGTGGGCGATTAAAGGCAGAAATGATGATGATGATGATGAACGTAAGTAACGTTGAATGTCGAAATTTTAGTGAGGTCTGATCCTCGGCAACTATAAAACCTCAATACTATAACCACAGTTTTTTATACTTCAAATTATGGGGTTCCTTCCTTAAAAATCTTGTACAGTCACAGACTTTAATTGTTGATCCACTTTTAGCTCATTTTATAATGGAACGTCATAGCTTAACTATGATGTGTCAAGTATAAAATGAGCTAGAAGTGGATCAACAATTAAAGTCCGTGACCGTACTTGCCATGACTTCTTCAAATGAAAAACCTGGTTCGTTGATACCTAATTGCCGGTCCCTTGAGATTTCAATTATTCTGATAAAAAAAAATTAAAATATGAGTACTTATATAAAGAAATAGTACATTTGTTACGAAACGAGTGGCGATAAATTAAAACACACGAGTTACGAATTTCCTTTTCGCACGTGTATCGTACGACGTTTTTCAGTACAGATGACCCTCCGAGGTATCGACCTGGCATATAATGAACCACTTCTCGCAATAGTGCGTAAAAAAAACGCCATCTGTACTGAAAAGTTTTTTCTACTCCCGTGTTGTTATTCGTCATTTACAGTGTCGTGCATAGATCGTTAAAACCCAACATCAAAATGCCCGCCCCCGCCCGGCGCCCCGTGCACCCACGCATACGATATAGCTCTTAAAGCATTGTTACGAAGCCTTTAAGGGATATAGCGTGGGTGCGCGGGGCGCCGGGAGCTGGCGACGGCGCGGGGGAGTACGAGCGCCAAGGTGAGGCAGGAACAAGGGGAGGTGGACGCGTCAAAATACAGGAAATAGTGCGAATTTCACGAAAGTTATTCTAGAAAACTATTAAGGCTGCTTTCAAAAAAAAACGTCAAAAGAATATAAAATTGATAGTTTTAGTCGGTGAAATACTACACTTTCCGTTATCCGATAGATTTATTTAATTCAAGTTCCAGTTAGAGCATCTTATTATCTTGATTTTTATAAGACTGGATTTTTGAAAACTAACTCACTAAATTAATTATGAATTTTTCTCTAATGCACGTTTAGAAAAGCGCACGTATAGAGCTGAATCAGTCGATCTTATTTGTAAAATTTGGACAATTTTGCGTATATCCTGTACCACAATCATTTCAGACTAGATTTTTATTTTAAGTTTTTGAAAAAGAGTAAACTAGCCTAAGGCGAATTCAATTTTTTTCAGAAATTACCTAAAATTAAGTGACAATTTCTTTGAAAATCTACATCACATCGAAGTAAGTTTTGTAATAAATTAATCTGCAACGTTTACTTAATTTTTTTTTTTTTTTTTTTTTTATTATTCACAAAAAATAAACTTATAATTAACAGTTTACAGGAATCCTCGCCAAACTGTAACGTTTGATGGCGAGAGGCGCTCAATTGCTGTTATGCCTTAGTGATTATAAATTGCTATTATTGATTTTTGCCAATTTTTTGAAAACGAGCCTTCACCGGTACAATTATTACCACTTTTGGACATTTTCTCATATTTTGTTAGACCAAGTAGAAAAAGTCCTATAATGTGATATATATTTATAAACTACTCGCAAAGCCCTTTAATTTGATACCACACACGGTATGATCGAGTGCTCGGTTGCGATTTCACTATTTTTAACACGAAAGCCCTCTTAAAAAGTAAGTGCATGGTCGTAGAAAAAGTATTGTATGCAACAGGCGTTTAAAGGAGGTCAAAAAATACTCGTGGCGTCTTAATAACAACATAAAATACTATTAAAACTCTTGGAAGTCTTGAACCTTACAAAAAATTTCTTGATTCTTACGAAACGAAGTGAGAAAAATACAGTGTCTTTTCATAAAAGTAAAACAATATTTAATAATAATTTACTCTTCTTACTTAAGAAAATTGGATGTGAAGGCTGTAGGTACTGAACGAAAACCATCAACTTTTATTAAACAACGGATTTTTTTTTTTAGTATAAAAAGAATAATTAAGGGAAACTTTGCGATCTTAGTTAACAACTTTAAACAACCTGAATAGGCATTTCAAGAGGGTGAGTGATTTGAACACCAAAATATTTTTAATTATGTTAATAAAATAAACCATACATAGGTATAGGATGGTCGCAATCTAGTATTGCTGAAAACAATTAATTATATAGGTTATTAATGATGATATTGATAATTCAATGTATTTTTATACAATATTTTTTTGACATTTAGAATTTATTCTAGAAGTTTATAGACTAGTATTTTTTATATAATTTAGATTGATATCATTTTATTAATTCAATGTAGTTTTAAAACAATATTGTTTATTGCACCAATAAATTGCTCTGATATTTAGAATAAGATGAATATTGTACATTGTTGACAATTTAAAAGTGCTTATTGTAAGCCTATTTGAATAAAGAATATTTTGACTTGACTTTGACTTAAGACTAGTTAAAATTGATCCGAACTCACACATAAGTAAAATCGAATTAACTCTATTGATAAGATTTTGAATGATTGACGTTTAGTTTCATTGTACTTTGACCGGGTTATATCCACTAACCAGGACTCAGTTTTTGCTAATGCACGCTCAAGAAGGTGGTTAAGAGTAGGGTAGGCAGAACCTATTTCTTATCCCAAAGTTTTATGTAACTCTGTTTACAATTCTTAATTACGTACTATAAATTCCCATGTATACATACATATTTCGATCAGATTATAGGGTTTTATTTTAAAATACGATTTTTACAACAATAGTAAGAGTGCCGGTGGACGTATAAAGCACGTCTCTTTTAAATCACTATCATTAGGGCAATGTCGCGGTCCAACAAACCAGTACGCTATTACGAAGCCTTCGACCCTCGCTCTCTCACTATTTCTCACGTCTGCGCCCAAGCCGCTAGCACCCATTTCTGGGCCTTATTCGACACGTATAACTGTCATCACTTTTAAATCATTATCATTAAATCAGAATGGAATGAATAATAATCACTGTGGAATGAATTGTCGCCTGCGGTATTTCCGGACCGATACGACCTTCAAATCTTCAAGAAAACAGCGTACACCCATCTTAAAGGCCGGCAACGCACCTCCAACACCTCTGGTGTTTCGGGTGTCCATGGGCGGCCGGTGATCGCTTACCATCAGGTGACCTGTCTGCTCGTTTGCCTCCTATCCCATAAAAAAAATGCCGATATACTGTGTATGATTTCCGTCTTTCTTGACTGGGTGGTAATGAATGTATTAAAATGAACAGTTGATTTTATTACTTGTCAATTCTATCAAATATTGACTCGATAAACTGGACAACCAAAATCGACTGTTTGTTATTACTGCATGGCTTTTCATAGTTTGGTTTGATTGTCACATTTATTATTATTTTATTATTTATTTATAAATCACATGCAAGTTTACAGTGCTGAACCAAAACACTTACACATTAATTATACAACATTATTAAACGTTAATTGTCAGTATTAATTCTAAACTAATTCTAATTTGAATGTCAATAAAAACATTAAGTAAAAGAAAAACAAAAATCATAAAAGTCATACAAGATATTAGGAACATAAAAATATAATTCTAACTAAATTTGTTAGCTTACTGTGATCTATACGTTGTCCGATTTGGACAGCATCTAGCTATTCGACAATTCTATTTCTCCCACGTCTACAGAACATCAATATGATACCTACGTCAGTTTTCTCATATCGAACAAGGGCCCTGTTAGGTTAAAAGGAAGCAAAAGAGCTCTCATGCGCTGTCGATGGCGATGAAAATCAAAGAGGATTTATATGGCGATATAAGGACAGGATTTGAAATATTTAAAGTAAGACAGTGAAAATTATAAATAAAGGATTAAGCCTGATTGCTTCGTAAAATAATTTGCGTAAAATATTAACATTAGTTTTTAAAAACTGAAATAGATACCATACAACGCGGCTGAACCCGGGTCTCCAGCTAACGCGGCTGAAGACCCGGGTTCGATTCGGCTTCGCCACCAGTGGGCTTGATCGCTTTTTCTTTAGTGTATGGTATCTATTTCAGTTTATAATTTATATATAGTAGTGTTACTACTTAAAAAAAAACAAATCAAAAATAGTTAATAAAATAATTTGATTTGTTCCCTACATCGATTAGTTTTTAAATTAATTGTTGATACACTAAAAAATCTTTGCCAAATTTATGGTCACCCTAAAATTACCAAATTATGTATTTAATCCTTTGTAGTTTGTTGTTACTTTTCTAAGTCCGCATTTAACTGAAATATTATTATGACATTTTATTTTCTTTATAATCAAACTAGCTTTTGACCGCGGCTTCGCTCGCGTTAAATTTGAAAATTGCGGATTGCTCCGTACAAACTTCCACCCCCCAATTTAGGGAAGTGGAGGTTTAGAAAGAGACAGAAAGTAGCCTATGTCACTCTCCATCCCTTCAACTATCTCCTCTTAAAAAATCACGTCAATTAGTCTCTCCGTTTTGCCGTGAAGAACGGACAAACAAACAGACACACACACTTTCCCATTTATAATATTAGTATGGATTGCTGGGTATCTTTGTTTTTATGTGTTACAAACTGTCCATGATTGTAATTAAGTTAAATCGACTTTTCAAAAACAAATCAGGTAAACTGAGATTATTACACTTATAACATATAATTGAGAATGATCCATTAATTATCAGTGAGTTTGTAACCTTAGTCCTACTTACAGTGGTCACGTGTCATGATCCACCCTGTAGGTGTATTTAGGTCCTACTTAATTGTTTATATTTTGATTTGCCACCGGGACCTGGAAAGCTGTTCAATCGTTTAAATAGTTTGTACTTAATATAATAAAGAGTTATACAGTATGGCCACTCCCGCTTCTGATTTGAACCCTCTCGGTTACCTCACAGTTACCGCTGTCAAAAAAGCGAACAGTCGAGCTGTTCAATCATTTAAATAGAGTTTGCCCCTTTCATATATTTGATCGCCAGTGTCCGAGATGTGTTTATACGCTTATTAACTGCTTCCATTAAAATTAAAATTAACAAAACTTGTTTGAATATGTCAAATAAAGAAGCAAAAGTCGACCATTTTATGAAACTACCTATTATTCTCCCAATGATTAAATAGCCAAGACGAAGAAAGATTTAGCAAAGATTGCCACTTGCTCCAATTACCTGGGTGGCACGAGAAAGCCGGTACTGTTAATAATCTGGGCACTCAACATTATTGTCACCCAAATTTGGGTTAAGTGCTGCTGGCTATACGTATGGATGCAGATTTAGATACAGCTACTACAAAACACTGGACACTTCGGGATATAGCAAATATTTTCGTACATTATTATATTCCGCATATAGGATCAAAATGTAAGGTATGATGTGAGACATGTTTTTGTTTTCTTACTTCAATTGCGATCTTGGCGCACGATTAATTATACCAAAGAGGATCGAGTATTAAAGAGAGTTACTGTCAAAGTAAAATGTGTAATACAGTTGCCATCTCTCGACACAAGCTTAAAACTTTTGAACCTCAGTTTTGACAATTTGGCCCATATTGTTAGCTTGATATGTGTTAAAATGTTTGGCGTTTGGGGTCAAAACCATGGGGCCGTAGGGGCCAAGTGCGCGTTGCCTCTACAAGGAGCTATCTAAGCGCCTTATAGACGCTTCTGGTGACCAGAGGGCTGGCCAATACCTTGCTCAGCGGATCAGCATTGCTATCCAGCGGGGCAATGCGGCCAGCCTTCTGGGCACCTTACCCAACGAGCAAGACCTGGGCCAAATATTTTATTTATAAGTTTTATTTGTAAGTTTTAATGTAAGTGTTTATTGTATTATTTTATATGTTGTTTATAAATAAAAGTTATCAGTTTAAAAAAAAAGTTAAAATGTCAAATATTAATATTAGCGCCATCTACCCGTGCGTTCCCCAAAGGTGTAACGCCATCTAGGCCACCGTACCTTTTTCTCTAGGGCTTTGAGGTACGGTACGTTTTTTTCTTAGACTTTATCCATCTATACGGAGTTACATTATGTCTTTGATTATACTAATACTGTTTATCACGATATACCTCTATACACCCTTGTCCATAGCGAAGAGTCTTTATTTGTTTTTGTGAATGTTGCATCTAAAATGAAATTGTGCATTGGGAGACAATTGTTTATAATCTTTAGGTACGTAACAGTGATTCTGATCAAGATTCAAGTTCTCCTTTCGTATCGATTTGAAATTCAATTTTAGCTCTAGATACGATACGACATATCTTAAGTCTGAATAGTGCCGTTTCTAGCAAGTAAGCGCATCGCTATGCTGCTGACATACCATTTTCGCAGTAGTTATTTTCCTAGTCACTTTGTAGAGTAAACTGCTAAGAAACGATTTCGCCCCTTCGTCTAGGTATTCCAGGATAGATACAAGCTAGGTCTCAATAAAATAATGGATTAGTCTATTGCAGACCCACAAAGGGTTATAGCGCCATCGGATTTAACTTGTAAGTAATTACTGACATTGCTGTACTGCAGTGTAAATTTTAGACTCTGCGGTTACTCTTCATCAGCTGAGACTACGGTCAAATGATGACTGTAAAAAATTCTCATCATCAGCATTTTATGTGTGTTCAAATAAACAAACACCCTTCTAAACACATGTAAAATATAACCTGATTTTCTAATCAAGTAATCATAAGGAAGAGTTACTCGTACTAATTTGAATTTTTTATAGATTAGTACTGGTCTAATTGGACATAGATTCAACAGTGACCGTTGTCAAACATGAGGCGGGAGAGAAGAGAATGTTTTAGGTATATCGTATGAATTCACGTAAATATTTCAAATATTTACATCAGTACCGGGAACCAATCGTGAACGCCGATTTAACAAATACCCCTGCACTGAGAGAAAATACAACCAGTTTTCATGTTCGTTCAACAAGTTTTTTGGTTAAAATAGCGCCTACGTGCTCTTTGGTTCAAACAACAAGCTACTTGTCATTTGAATCGGCAATATATTTGAATCAACAAGTCGATTTTGTAAAAACAACTTAACACATATGTGTTTATAACAATATTGTTTTAAACATACGTTTGGCTGATTCAAACGGATAAACCGCAACAAGTCGAACTTGTTAAATTCACAATGCAAATTTCTCTCAGTGTGCGAAGTAATTTCGCCATCTTCTGACACAGAGAATTCATGCACATTCTGACGAATTCCCACGATTCGCGCGGAGGCTGAATGTTGAAGCGTGTTTATCGCGAGGCAGCGCAATCTGCGGCGGACGCGCGGTCCGCCTCGGCAAATAACTTCCGTAGGCGCCGACACGTGTGCCACTTTATATACCGTGTCATTCATGTTGCCGCGCCGTGGTTCGTACTTTCATGCAATTCATGATTAGTTTGGGCAATAACGATATAATACGGGACTGACAAATCCTATAATAAGTATGGGCTTTTTAGGCTTAAAAGTAAATGGCGCTTTTTCGCAGGAAGTGGCCAAAATCATATTTTCCCCAAATATTTTTGCGTGTTTTTATTTTTTATAAGAACAAATGACATGCTTCTTTATTTTAATATCATGATATCAAGTCATACACATTTAATAGTTATTTGTTATACAAGGGTGCAAAGTTGTATTTTAACGCCGAGTGTGGAATTGAAAAACGAGCAAGTGAAAGGATTCTATAGTTGAACCACGAGCGAAGCGAGTGGTTCGAGAATAGAATCCTGAACTTGCGAGTTTTTTAACACACGAGAAGTAAAATACATTTGCACCCGAGTGTAACACAAAACTTTTCCCCTCACTATAGCGAGGAAACTACAACGCAAAAAATGCGTTTATCACTGCTTCCAGTAGTTCCACAGGTGGTAAAACATCTTCATCACTAGATTAACCCACTTTTATCAATTTTAAAGCAGAAAATTTGGCTATATTCAAGGTCAAATTACTTTATCCACTAGTGGATAAAATGCGTTTTTACCCGCTGGTATTGAAGGACAAAACACGTGTTTCCGAGCTAGTGAGGGGAAAAAAAAATTGTAGGGATCATCAGTGTAGTTATGGTAGTATTTAATAGGTGGCGCTAAAAAATGAGGTACGATTCTTGTGAATGACGATTGTAAATCCATACTTATATAATATTATGAATGAGAAAGTGTGTGTCTGTTTGTTTGTCCGTCTTTCACGGCAAACCGTTTTGCGACGAATTGACGTGATTTTTTAAGTGGAGATAGTTGAAGGGATGGAGAGTGACATAGGCTACTTTTTGTCTCTTTCTAACGCGAGCGAAGCGATATAAATCATCCTTGGATTGGGTAACTGTTTACGATATATATAATAAGATTTCACCACGCACTTCCCTCCTCACGTTAGTGTCGTAGAAGTCCATTGTGAATTGTGGGATATAGGTTCCATTCCTATATGGGCGATGGGCTAGCAACCTGCAATGCACAATTTGGTTTTCTTTCAACCCCTTATTTGTCAGGAGCGGCACTAGAACTTAAGTAGGTTCACGTGCTCTACCTACCCTGTTTGGGAATACAGGCGTAAGTTTATATATGTCGCTGTCTATTAACTGCAAAAGATTCTTTAAACTGTTGTGCTGTGACCACACTGGCACTGACCGACGTTAATGCATCTCAAAGATCCTATGTTCTCGCGCGTCAACGTGAATGACACGTTTTAAACCAGCTTCGCACCTACAGACGCTCTGACAACCAACCCCATGCCACGCAAGAATTAATCAGAAAGGCCTTCGCTTAAGGCCTTCCCCTCTTCAACTTTGGCAGAGCAATGGTGCAGATCACTTTGTGCCTTCTTCCGCTGTAATTACAAGATCTACTCGACGTTGTATAACGAACGTGGGAACCTCTTTTTAACCGACAAAAAAGGAGGAGGTTCTCAAACTGAATGTTTTTTTTTTTTTTTATTTATTTTTTTTTTGTATGTATGGAACCTCCCGAGATTTTGTTGAAACACTTTGCAAAGTGACATCTTCTTTGTGCGTGTTGTTTCACGTGAGATAAATATTATGTAATTTAAGAACCGCCTTCAAAAATAAGCGCGTTACAAAACACGGGGTGGTTGATCCAAATTATAAACAAATCAATTATTTTTGAAGGCGGGGCCAGCCTGCGTATGGTTGGGAGGGGCAAACAGGTCTGGTACCGACTGCAAAAATAATTGATTTGTTTATAATTTGGATGTTTAGATAATTGCAATCTGATAAGAAATCTGAAAAATATATTTGTGAGTAAAGTTATAATGGGAGTTAGGTTTAAATTGAATGAAAGGCTTGCACTCTTAATTTGAATTGTCCAAACAACTGCACACAATCTTTGACTTCTTTGTAGTTTTTCTTAACCATCATTGATACTATTAAGCGCGGGAGATGTTTGAACTCACGGCCCTCCGAGTTTAACATCAAAGTAAGGGTCAATGGTTTTAAATGGTATTTTAAGTTTGGGTGGTTTCACAAGAGTAATGTAATTGCGTTTGAATCGTAATTTTTGTCATAAATGGATATAATTTTGTAATTATTTAAATAGCCTTACGAGACTCTACAGTACAAAAAGCACTAATACTCAGAAAGTTTCAGACATTGCCTTCAACAATGCATAGAAAATAGAGTGATTGATTGATAATCTAACAAACTTGGTTAAGAACTTGAACCAAACTATAGCGAACTGCAAAAATGGGCTATCTGCCTTCTAATTGGACATAGAGTTAGCGGGTTACTTGGCAAGTTTGGTTGGTCGAGGTTTAGCGCAAGCGCGAGGGCACTCCGCGCGCCGCCGCCGCCGCGGCCGCTTGCAATCGCGAGACGACGCTGCCCGTCGGAACAAACTTATACAAGACGCGATTACATTTACGAAAGCGTCTTAGAAAAAATGGCAATTGAAAGATCATGTTTTAGAACGCATTAAACTAGAAGCCGCGACGCGCTTTTTATTAAAAAAATGTATACGTAAAGTGCAGAACGCTTTTGAAACAGTTACTTTGGTTTACTGGGTTGAATTGTCTAGTTTCACGCGGTGGTTGTAAAGCGAAGAACAGCATGTAAGGAGCCGCGATGCCCACCGCGCCAGCCGCGCGATGAGGCCGCGCCGCCAGTGTCTCGCGCCAGCCCTTGCCCTGGCGCTGTTGCTACCGCTGGTCTTCTCGCTCGTGCGAGCGCAGTGAGTACACCTCCTTGTATTCTCTTGTAACTGTTAAATCGCCATTGAATTATAATGCTACAACGCCCGCCGGGTAGTAAGAAAAAATGTCACTGGGCTAACCGTGTGTAGCGCAACGAGCATAGTTTAGAAGCAAATAGAACTAAAGGGACACGGGAGGTGGTGAATATTATGACGCAATTTGGTTTAGTTGTAACATAGTTCTTGTAAGATAAAGATATTATGTAAGATATTATAGCCCGAGTTGAGTATTCGGCACCGCAAAGACATTCCGCGGTCCCCGACACCGCGTGCCGAACCTCAGCAATGCAAGCTTTTACACTTTGCAAACTTACGCGGATTAAGCCATCTTAAATATGTTCAAAAACTATTAAAGTGGGTATATTAATATTTAAGTCCTTAAATTGTATATTAATAATAATTTAGTTTTTACATACTTATTCGTATATAATATTGTTTATTTACGTAGGTTTTTATCTTTTGTTCAAAATTAATATACATTTATATTAAATATTCAAAACTAATCAAGCTACTCGTACATCATAAGAGATTAGTAAATACCGGGTTACCTATATTTAAATAAAATACAATTCAACCCATACAGTTTTGAAAAATACACGATGGGAAAAAATGCGTTACCTATAAGGAAACTGAAACTCTTTTTAGTATTTGCTAAAACAAATAAATTCGATCTAAGCCATTCATTATTAACAAGGCTATTATTACCTATTCTAAGAATAACCAAACGAAATTTAAAAAAAATAATAATAAAGAAATACCCTCTACACCCTTGAGTTCTCATACCGGTGTTGCCCTTGAGCCATCTTGGATGTCGCTTTTTGTGGGGGCCCATCTTGTGGGGACGAGTCACCGTCTGCCGGAAATAAAATTGGATACCGTTTTATTAGGCAGGCGTCCGGTTTTTTATCCATAGCCCAGTATTTAGTCCATCACTTTCATCAAAATAGACCAGTTCATTTTAGATTCCATTAACTCTCAAATAGTCCTTACACCCTGGCGGGTGTTGCCTCTGCGTGTGTCCCATGATACGGGCAAGGGCAACATCCGTTCGGTGTACCCCTTACATTTCATTAAAGTGTCGAAAGGGCCTCTACGCGTTGGCTTCGGCCCCGCGCACGCCTCCCAAAGGTCCGGAATACCATTGTTCCGTGATGGGAAAGACAAAGAAATATTAAATATTATATTTAATCTAAAAGGGCCACATCGTTTTAAACCTATAGATTGAATCATCATCAAAATAACTGTATGTGTTTATTTTTAGTTGGCTAATATTTAAAATACACACATACACTCAGATTATCCCCATCGGCTAAAAATCTCAGAAAAAGGTAATACAATGTTTCACAGTAACTAGTAAATTGTCAATTTGATCAGATCCCTCGGGCATGGACTGCCGGCTTAGCCGTCACCTGGGTTAATTTAATGGCAGATTGGGAATCTCCATGCTAAATGGTAATTTTGCTCGCTGCCCACTAAATGGTCTGATTAATTCAAGAGCCGCCTTCAGTTTAATTATGGAAATGTTCCAATTAAGAATTTTTATCAATTGTTATGTAATAAATTGAGTGGCACGACTTGCTTCGTATATTTACAAGAATATCTATCAGAATGTGTTTTAATGATTAGATGATTGAATTAAAGTGTATAAAAGGATATGTAAAAATGTAAATAGGTTCCAATTTTTCACAATGTTCAAGTAGTAAAAGTTACGAAGTTAAATATTAATATTTAAGTGCATACCTGCCTAAATGCCTAATAATTACGAACACCCAATAATAACATTAAAAGGCCACAGACACTAACTGGAGCCCGTTCATTTTTGAAAACCTGCATTTCACTCAAGTTCAACTAACATTACTAATAATTGACTTTCTTCTTAAACAGGTAACACCATAAGACACAACGGTTAAAGAAATTTATTGTTATCCCTCAGTGTTCAGGTTGTCCATGATTTGCAATAGTTGGATATGCCTTTTCAAAAAAGTTTAAGGAAAACCAGGAAAAAATGTATCTTGAAGTAAATATGGCGAACAATTCATTTATTTAATCAAAAAGTAACACAGCATTACAGTTTACACCAAGGCACTGTGAAACTACAAAATACAAAACAAGACTTACAAAAAAAAATAATACAAAAGACATACAAAAAATAAACAAATTAAACATTAGATTTGGGCGACGACGTAACAGCGTGGCTCCGTTGCGTCGTCTGACTCGGCGTAGGATTCGGCAGGTTGCCCCGGAACCGCCGAAATACCACACCCTTCGGCCAGAAGTCTGCGCTCGCGATGGTGTCCTGCAGCGTGCGCGGCACGCGCACAACAAATGAAGTGAAGTGCACGTAGTGGCGCGACTGCAGCTGTTGCACCCTCAGCGTGTAGCCAGTCTTCCGGCGAACGTACTCCACCACCTCATCAGCCCCGGCGGAGTAATGCAAGCGCGACACGTAGAGCGCTTTACTCGGTGTAGCAACTCGCAGACCAGAAGTAATCGGCTCCGCGGTACCACACAGAGTCTTACGAGGCGCCCTACGCGCCTTGCTCTTCCTTTGCACCAGTGTGAACCCCTCCTTATCCACATCGGCACGGGAGGACTTCTCCTTGATTGGAGCCCGTTCTTCACACACCTTTGCAGGTGCGCTGACCTGGTTCGCTGCGGCGTTGCGTTGACCGGCTAGGGCGGCTACATCAGCATATGCCCGCTGACGTGAGCTCGACGTGAGGGGGAGGCGGCCGCACGCGCGGGGGCGCGCGGGCGGCGGAGCGGCGCGTGCGACATTTTTAATTGTGTCAACGCGCAAACTACCTGACTCGACACTAGTGTTGTCAGGTCGATGATCGGACGTCAGGTCTGAAACCGCTGACCGAGCAGGAGCATTACGTAAACAACTAATTTCGTCACGTAACTCGGCGATTGTTTGCAAGCTGGTTTCAAACCTAGTAATAACTACAGCTAAACTTGTTTTTAGGGCCACGATTTCCCTTAACAAGCTGCGAACGTTGACGTCATCCGGATCGCACGACGGAATGATGGAGATATCTGTCGCCACAAACTCCGGAATTCGGTCCTTGTACTCCTTGAAGATCTTCATAATGTCTTCAAGGCTCTTCTTCCCGGTTTCATCTCCTCTCCGGTGAGGAACGTAGGTGCCGGCGATTCCTAGGGACTCGCACAACACTCTCTTTGCTTCGCAGATGTCTTCGACAGTGAACCTTGATGCACGCGAATTCATCTGGACAGCATTCACCGCATCCATCGCCCCTTCCAGAATGAGCTTATCTCTTTCTTGAAGAAAGGCGAGGAACTCGTTCACGACAGGTTGCCTCCGTTTAGAGTCTGCCATCGCGTCAAATACCAGCAGCGGCCGAGCCGCGCGATTTCGTAATTATTTGAATTAAATCATCAATGCGACTGCACCGCTGCGCGCATTAGACACGACTTGGTTCATTGCTATTTGATAAGTAAGTAAGGTAAAGTAAGTAAGCATGAGAAGGAGCTCATGCTCACATTACGGCAGGCCTTTGCCTAGGACTCTATCATATATTGTTGAATAAATTAAAACGTAATTTTAGAACAAAACGGGACTTAATCGCGTAAACACTTACATTTATATTTGGCCCGACGTTTCGAACATCACATTATGTTCGTGGTCACGGGTAGACTGGCGAGGAATTGCATCAACATAATCAAGAACAAGTGCGGGTAGTTCGAGAAACTCGCGCGGCTAGAAGATGTTGATGCAATTCCTCGCCAGTCTACCCGTGACCACGAACATAATGTGATGTTCGAAACGTCGGGCCAAATATAAATGTAAGTGTTTACGCGATTAAGTCCCGTTTTGTTCTAAAATTATGAGTGCAAATCGTGTTAGTCTAAATCAATATAAATTAAAACGTGTTGCTTGGATGAGATGAGTATTTATAATGAATTAGCTCATGATTGCCGCGAGAGTATGTCGCCGCGAGATAGACTACCCGTCCTTATGTCATTAATACAGTTAGAAGAAGACGTGTCATCTATCTTGCGGCGACATACTCTCGCGGCCATCATGTGCTAGGCCTACTGATTTAAAAGGAATTTAAATTTGACAGCGTTGACGCGGGTTCGTGGGCAGCCAGCTCGCCTGCCGGCCAGAGATGCGCCACAGGACCCTTCTATACCTAAAAACTCAAACGTAATGAAGCAGGGACTATAAGGAAACTGTATACTTATACCTTTTAAATGCTCTTGAATGTATGTCTACGTTATCCCACTTATCTCAAACTCAAACCAATGAACCCAAAGATCAGATACGTTTGATCGTACAAAGTAATCTGAAATCTCAAGTAGATACATGTGTATCGCAAGATGGAGCGTTCACAGCTCAGGAGTCAAGAAAAGGAATTCTTTGATGTATCACTAAATGTACATGAAGGTAATAATCGGTGTTCGGGAATGTAATTAATGGAATACACCCGTTAATTAAAGTGGCAGATGACAGCGATGCGTGATACGTAATTTAAAGGATATTGAGACACATTTAATCGGTGTTTTATCTTACCGTACTTGTATAGGTGGCAAACAAACGTTTGCAATCTATGAAGTGTCACAGACTAATATTATAAGTGGGAAAGTATGTGTGTGTGTCTGTTTGTTTGTCCGTTCTTTACGGCAAAACGGAGCGACGAATTGTCGTGATTTTTTAAGTGGAGATATTTGGAGAGTGACATAGGCTACTTTTTGTCTCTTTGGCAAAAGCTAGTTCATTATAAATATTATAATTGAATGAATTTTATAGTAATTATTAGGTATCATAAACGGGCCTAAACACTAAACATAGTTATTTTATTTCCCGTGTGTGTTGTTTAGGAGATGGCTTAGAATATTCGTTTGGGAAAGTATAAATATTTAACACTTGCTGAAAATGGACACAAAGGGTTGGTATTTTAGTATTCATATAAAGCTTGTGAGCGCTACAAGTATGAAGGTGTTCACCACTATCCTGTTCCAACTTTGTGAAAGAATTTTATTCTTAAAAAGCCATTTAACGCCGTATATTTGTATTGTTAACTATACATATTTAAACAAATGTAGTGTATGTTCAGTTTGTCTTTGATTTATGTTCATTGTGTGTGATTAGAGACCGGCCACGATACGAGTAAGTCTGCAAAGATTTTTATAAAATAATTTTATCAAAGTTTGACGTTTAAAATAACATCTGCGCTATCGAGGCCGTGAAAATCGTTGCAAAATTTATCTTGGATTACCTATAAACAATGGAATAAATCATTCGTAAATCAAACTGTACCTGCGGGTAGCTGTTTAGTTTAAATCCAAATACTTATTACATGGCGCAGTCGGTAGGATGACATATGATTTAGTACATGTGCGTTTCCGCTTGGAGCGCTGTTCAGTTTTTCCATACATTTTTCGTAACTTTTACTGAAAACGTAACGTATTTTTAACTTAAAAAAGTCACGGTAACCCTACAGTTCGCGTTGTACTAGTGAGTGATTTTTTTCTTACCTTTTAGCAATGGTAAAATCGCTGGAGTCCTGCAATATATTTTCTTCGTTTATTACTATCGCTTATCAGACTTCGTCGACTTACTAAGAATGGAATAGGATCGGGTTGCCAACCGGCCAAGGCTTACCTGGGAATTGAGATAACCCAACTGGTAACTAGTTACCTCTTGGGTCGACCCAGACAACGCTGGCGATGCAATGTGGTAGAGGATCGCCCGAGGTCGGAAATTGTCAGGAAACTGTGTCCACGCTTTCAGTTGTATTTATAGCATACCTGGAATAAAATGATAGGGTAACTGCTATAATTATTGATTAGAATTCCCACGCCACTGCACGTGTTGCTTTATTTAAATGTCAAGGTTACTTTTTCAATGATCAAAACTGAGAGTATGTAAACGAGGAGTTAATGTTCAATGTAAGTAGGTAACCACTGTCTAGTGGTAAATATCTATAGCAGGCAGCCTACAACTATACATAGAGGGTGAAATAAAAATGACCGTTCAAACTTTGCATAGTGAATTTTGAGGTCATAATTAACAACTTTTATTATTAACACGAAACAAATTTGACTGTTCCTTGGAAATTAGCGGCATTATGAAATCATGACAGTGGAAATGTATGAAACAGCTAAAAAGTCGCAAACTGCTTATAGATAGAAATTGGGTTTATAATTAGACTTTTGGTGCAGAAACGAGCGTGCCGTGGCCGCGTCTGACCGTTTGGAGAACGTGACGCACACCGTGACACGGATCCTCGACGGCTACGACATTCGACTCAGACCGAACTTTGGAGGTAAGAAAAATATTTAACCCTGTATATTTCCAACGAGATCAAACAGCGAGCTAAGCAAATAAGTTTGCCAAATGCTGTTTTATGCACAATGTCTTATTAAAAAGACGCGCTTTAGTCGGTAAAAATTATTATGGTGAGTGGTAAGACTTCATTAAACACATATGCATTCCTGTACAAAGTTTCACTTGAAACCTAGGCTTTGAATTTTAGCATTTAGCGAGCTAGGTATCATCGTATTAGAATTGACATAAATATAGTAGTAGAAGTAAACACCATACTATATATGACATTCTAGGTGTAATTTTAATAATTCTCATGAAAATAGACATTTTATTAATATACCTCTAGTGGCAGTGGGCTGGCCATATTAGCCGTAGAACCGACAACCGTTGGGGTAAACGAGTTTTGAGTCGAGACCGCGTCTCGGCAAGCGTAGTGTAGAACGCCCTCAGGCAAGGTGGAGCGACGATTTGCGCAGGATGGCTGGCAGCAGGATGCGAGCAGCCGAAGATCGGAAACGGTGGCGTGAAATTGGGGAGGCCTATGTTCAGCAGTGGACTGCGATAGGCTGATGATGATAATGATGATGAAAATAGTCATTTTATTAACATATTTAGGTATCTACATAAGGTAGGTACATAACTGAATAATTGATACAGATAAATGTAACGTAATGTAGCTCACTGTACTGTACCTACTGTTACATAACTTAGTCCAAATAGATAAACACTAATATAACCTGTCTTAACCTATCCAAATGAGATTCCGCCTTGCTCACGGCGGAAACACGTAATCATATCGGCCTACATCCGCGTTGCACGCCAAATACTGCCGTTCAGCAAATAGCAACGAATTCGAAATGCATGCTATACCAAGCGAGGCAATCTCGGAGTCTTAGAGCGCGGATGTTATTGCGGGCTCCGAACCATAAGGATTCAATATTGAATTTACTCCGGTAAACACGGTATGATTTGTCAGCGACTTGGATGCTCGGCAGATAGCAACGCTGACTGTGTTTTATTGCTTCGCAGGCGATCCGTTGTACGTCGGGATGGATTTAACTATCGCGAGCTTCGACGCGATATCTGAAGTGAATATGGTGAGTTGGTCTCGCATTTCTATAACGCTGAGGTTTGTATCACTGTGCGTTGTTGAGTAATGGCTTCTGAGGATTTACGTTAAAAATGCGACGATCGATCGCTATATTTTAGGTAAGTAGACAATACCTTTTCGCTGTTGGTTGTTATTAATGAATAACAGTTGTTAGGTACAAAACATGGTGGTTTATAAACTTAACTTTCTGAGGTAAGGTACAGGTCCAATTACCCAAACGCTGATTATTTAATAGCCAGTTTAGCCACGCACGGTATATGGCATACTTTTATTACTTATATTATATACCTACGTGAGATTACCTGGAGTTATATATTATTTTTTCGTAAATGCGCCGCAACATGATAGTTTTGTCTATTAAACCATACATTTCACCGTTAATGAAATGAAAATATCATGTCTTCCCGGCCTATTTCTAATCCATAAAACATTAACCTATTTTAGCGAAGATTGATTGATATTGTCGCTAGGAGCATCAAGATAATCTACGATAAAACATGGCTGGAGGTGTATGCATGACAGATTTCGGTCCGCAAGAGGACCTCGGTGGCTCGCGTCTCAAGGCTCGTCCATCATAATTCATTAAGCTTTTAATAGCAGCGAAAAGAGAGCAAGGCTGCGGTCACTTGACATAGTTGGAGGGTCGCTGGTGCCGGGGGCGGAGTGCTGCGTCAGCCAATCGATGGCCGCCACTCGGCTTAGATCACCGCCCACTCATACTCACTAAATGCTAATTTAAAGAACACTGCATATAATAATGTATGCGCGAAGTGTGCTGCCGCCGACAAATATGAAGTGATTTTGCCTCGAATATGTTTGTGGTTTCAAACCGGGTCGACCGATGTAACTTTCGCCATCCTCGTCCTCGATCCATCATTTAAACATTTTTATGTCAGCAGATTTTCAGTACCTATATACAGAGTGGGGCCTGTAACAAAGGCGAAGAATTGAACTGTAGGCTATTCTCCTTATACTGATCAACATTTGTTCAGTGACTTTTAAAAATTATGAAGTCTTTAGATTTTTAATTTTTCATACAAAATAAATATTAGCTTCAATGTACGCCATTATTGTTGTCATTGACATTGTCTGTCACACTTTAGACTTAACAGAATTCGCAATACATTACCTCTTAGAAAAAACTTTCAATGGTGATAAAAATCAAAATACAAGTTATTTTTAAAAGTCACCGAACAAATGTTAATCAGTATAAGGAAAATAGCCCAGAGTTCAATTCTTCGCCTTTGTTACAGGCCCTACTCTGTAGATACATTGAAACTTCAAACTGAAATATAACCCTTGGCCTAAATGAGAGATTTAACAGATTTGAGAGAGACGTTTCTACTGAAATCTCATCCGATCCGCGGTGGTTTACCTTTAAAGATAGATGCGTGATGCCATTGATATATGTATATAGAAAACACATACATACATACATACAACATACATACAATCACGCCTGTATCCCATGAAGGGGTAGGCAGAGCACATGAAACTACTCAAGTTTCAGTGCCACTCTTGGCAAATAAGGAATTGAAAGAAAACGAAACTGTGACATTGCAGTGACAGGTTGCCAGCCTCTCGCCTACGCCACAATTTAACCCATATATATCCCATAGTCGCCTTCTACGACACCCACGGGAAGAAAGGGGGTGGTGAAATTCTGAACCCGTCACCACACCTTACACCTTATTAACTATTGACGAACTTTTACGCTATATTTCAACACTTTGCTCACTCTAAAGCTTAAAAAAACACTCGACTACGACAATGGTTATGACGATAAACAGTCAGTAGTAGTAGTAGTGTAACTGTAGCTATTTAAAACAGACGATTGGTTGAATGGTCTATGTTCCAGGACTACACGATAACGCTGTACCTGAACCAATATTGGAAGGATGAGAGATTAGGCTTCGGGCTGCAGGAAGATGTGCTGACGTTGTCGGGAGACTTCGCTGACAGGATTTGGGTGCCTGACACGTTTTTTGCTAATGATAAGAATAGGTAAGATACAAAAATAAAATATTTTATAGTTCAGGTTTTGTCATATAGATTAGCATTTTCAAACTAATGGGTCGCGATCTGTTATTGAGTCATAAGTAAATATTTAGTGACCCCTAGCTGAAACTATATTTTAAGCTCACTTTTAAGCCGGCCAAAAGGTATTCAGGCCGGATTTTGAACAGTTTTTGAGTTTTCTTATGCATGCAAAAAAAGCTCTAAAAGTTATAGATCTAAATTTTAAAATTAATTTAGGCTCCAGCTTAGGTACAGATATGACTTAATCTAAAGTTGAGTTATGTTAAGAACAAAAATCATACAATAAAATCTTCATTGACCATTCCATAAATTCTAATCCTTTACAATATTTTCGAAAAATCATGTAAAACAGCAACAACCTTCCAGTTTCCTTCACGACGTGACGGAGCGCAACAAGCTGGTGCGCCTTGGTGGCGACGGCAGCATCACCTACGGCATGCGCTTCACCGCCACGCTGGCCTGCATGATGGACCTGCACTACTACCCGCTCGACTCGCAGAACTGCACCGTCGAGATTGAAAGCTGTGTGACTCTTACACTAGTAACACGTGGCTCACCGCTTCGTGCATTCAGCTACACGTCATTTCTTTTATAGCTCAGCAAAGCCCTGTGTTTTTGCAAGGCTTTTGTTTCACGACACGTCATCAGTTCGTTTCTAAAATGCCCAAGAAATTAAGCTAAAGGGGTATTCAGTAACCACAGTCGAGATTGAAAACTGTGTGACTTTTACACTAGTTAACACGTGGCTCACCGCTCCGTGCATTCTGCCACACGCCCCTTAATGCAATTTATTTCATGGTTCTGAAACGCGTTTTGCGAAAATTTTCTTTCACGCCTCGCCATGCGTTCATTTTCTGGGATGTCTGGGAATTGAAGCTAGAGGAGTATTCAGATTGAAGTTATCACAAACTTGCTGTAGTCACAGTTATACGTAGGGTATAACAGTTGTTTTTTAAGGCAAGCTACAAAGTAGCACTTTGTGCTGGCCAATCTTTAGTAAAACACAATTTCAAAAGATTATAGTGCTAACGAATCGGTGCCGGCTACCTAAAAAATGAGGAGAAACGTTGAAGCTAACGAAGACGTGTTAGACTTTGACGTTTTCCCGATTGGCCTATTAGCTTTGCATGACTTGATTTTGCGCTACGTTAACAAATGCTTCAGACACTATTCGTATTTAGGCCATTTCCCTCACTCTTTTTTTCGCGCGCCAGTCACACTTTAAATTTTAGTTCGCAATCCAACAAACTTTAGTTTTGCCAGTTCGCATAAATAGTCATTTCGTGATATCAAAGCCATTTGTAGCCTACATAAGGGTATTGGGTTATAAAGATAGGCTAGATTAGTATTTTGGGCAATTAAGGAGCAACAGCGAGTGAAATTGTCATGTCTTAAGATGATCTTTTAACATTAAGTATCAACTGTACCGATAGTATAATTCATGATAACGCGCCAGATTATTAAATCTAGCCTTTTACATGTTTACTCGTATAGTAACCTTGTCGTAAACTATAAGTTTTGTAACAAAGAGTCGAGCAGTCAACTTGTTAATGTTTTATTATTTTTCTCATTGATGTCATCACAATACAAACCAAGGCAGACGTTCTTGTGAATGATACAATCTGTACATGTTTGGTCTGTCATTCGAGCAAAAATTAAAACAAAGTTTTCTGTTGGCTTGTCTTGAGTAGCCAGATACTTGAATTATTGGGTCATCTTGCGACAGCGTGCTTGCGGGCAGCATGCTAACATACCTTTCACGATACAGATGGGTACACGGTGTCGGACGTCGTGATGTACTGGAAGGAAACGCCGGTGCGCGGCGTGGAGGACGCCGAGCTGCCTCAGTTCACGATACTGGGACATGAAACTAATGATAGGATTGTAAGTGATGAAGTATTTTATTTAAGATCTTCTTTTTCAAACGGCCACAGCTGGACTGGACGGGGTGTTAAACTTGTGAGTGTAGTTACCTGTACAGTATTTCGTTCCTTAAAAATCCTGGGACATGACGGGGACAGTTTTCTTATACTTATCAGTACAGCGGGACATGGAAAATGAAAAAAAAAAAAATGAAAATGAAATATTTATTTTTCAAGTAGGCATATTACAATGCGCATATGAACGTCAAATAAAGCTACGCCGGCTCTAACCCTACGCCTCAGCCTCGAGAAGATTTCAGTCCCCCCTCAGTTGGGAGGGAACTTGATGTCCCGGTGTACTGGGACGTACGACCACCGAAGCCGAGGCAAACACACTGATAGACAAAATATTGCGATTGAAAATGAAAAAATATGCAATAACACCAATTGGAAACCTTAAAAATTATCAATGGTCCTGTCAGCTTATCATTTCATTATTTACTTAACCTAAATATGGCCAACCCCAGCAAAGTCTAGTTTTAAAAGCATTAAGACACTGCAAAACGACGTACACGAACGACTAACGAAGTGTATAGACAAGCCATATTAAACTAAATCAAAGTTTGCAAAAATTACTTCGCTCACCAACGATTGTTACACGAGTTGTTCAATGTTACAGGAGAAGTTAGCAACAGGCGTGTACCAGCGGCTATCGCTGAGTTTCAAACTGCGCAGAAACATCGGCTACTTCGTGTTCCAAACTTACTTGCCGTGCATCCTCATTGTGATGCTCTCGTGGGTCTCGTTCTGGATCAATCACGAGGCCACGTCGGCGAGAGTCGCTTTAGGTGAGTGGTTTGTACTTCCTGCATTAAAAGTTATGCATAAACAATATACTCGTAGACAATAGGCATAAAATGCATAGGCCGGTTTGGACGTAAAAAAATTGATATTTGAATTACGTTACTAGGGTATCGTGCATTACGTTCTTACCTGACTGATTATTATCTATTCTCACAGCAAGTTCATTTTACGCCGTCTAATCAAGCTTTCTTGAAATTTGAAAATCGTGATCACTTGGCTTAGCTGCCGGCGTACTATGCTTTCAATTTTATCACTTACCTCTGTGGAATGTGGATAAAGTATCCGTCACGCTTTGGAATGTATGTTAGTGTAAGAGTGACAGATATCTTATCCACGTGGATAAGTGATAGAATTGCAAGCATAATAATAAAACTCAATAAACTCAAAACTCAAAAATTGTACATTACGATACAAGTGCGTAAAAAAGGAAGTTCGAAACGAGTGGCGATAAATTGTGGCGATACGAGTTACGAATTTCCTTTTTGCATGTGTATCGTACGACGTTTTTCAGTACAGATGAGCCTCCGAAGTTTCGACCTGGCATATAATGAACCACTTCTCGCACTAGTGCGTAAAAAAACACCATCTGTACTGAAAATATCTTTATTCATGTAGGCCTAATTACAAGCTCTTATGAATAGTTCATTACATATATATTATGATCGTAATCTAAACTAATTATCAGAGCAATTTATACAGTTTCATATAAAAATTATCGTTAAACAAAAAATATACACGCCAGCATATCCTATTATATGTCTCCATAGATTTCGATCTCTCTTTGCTGTCGCTTATTGTGAAGTTTATTTGAACTGATGATCGCACTATTTGGTGGGGGCCCTGTGAGGTCTATTGCCTTTCGAATATGATTTTTTTCCAATTTCTTATCTAATCACAAGTCAATTAAAATTTTCTAACTCCAGGTATAACAACGGTGCTGACGATGACCACAATAAGCACAGGGGTTCGGTCGAGCCTACCCCGCATCTCATACGTGAAAGCCATCGACATCTACCTGGTGATGTGCTTCGTGTTTGTGTTCGCGGCGTTGCTCGAGTACGCAGCTGTCAACTACACCTACTGGGGCGCCAGAGCGAGGAAGCGGGCCAAGTTAAAGAAAGGAGAGATGTCCACGAGCACTAGTGTTGAGAAAGATTTGAAATGTTCTGGTGGTAAGTTTTGTCACATTAGGCCCACTTTGCACTAACCACTTAACTCATCAGGGTTAGTGGACTTTCAACTGTCAAAACCCTCGGGTTAACCCTCCATTATTGGTCTATTTAGTCCTTGACAAATTTTACTTCTGGTGTCTTTTTAAATTCTTTAAGGGCCACTTGCACCAACGAAAATGGTGGGTTTTACCGAATTTGACAGATGACAGCCCACTCACCCTGAGTTAAGTGGTTGGTGCAAGTGGGCCTAAGATAACAGGGGTTTTAAACCCTTATCCTAGGCTTAAAAAGACATGTAGGTACTTTAAATCAAAGTGATCGTTTAACAAGTCCAGTCGTTCACTATCTAGTTCTGAATTCTTAGGTATTTACCTATAGGTATGTGAGGGCACGGGACAATGAATGTTTACAAAATTATTAAGAGTCTCACCTTCCCGTATAATCGGAGATTATAAAACCTCTTTATTGTGTTATGCAACTGCATACTGCGGACAATTAAGTTGCATTCAAAACATCAGTAACAATAATAAATCTCTCTTACCAGGCTCCCGCTCTCCCGAAGAGATCATAGCGCTCCGGGAGTGCACGAGCTCCGCGGGGCGCGTGTCGCCGCTGCTCGGGCTGCGCTCCAAGCCGCTGCCGGCTGCGGCCGCCGCGCCGCCCTCGCTGCGTCTGCAGCACCACACGCATCTGCGCTACCGCACCAGGCCGCACTCTAGGAATTCTAAAAGTTTGTGTAATATTTACCATAGTCGTTCCATGAGATCCATAGTGTCATTGTAAAATAACTTGTCCTTGAAAAATGGAACACTGCTAGTGTTTGAACGGATAGTTCCACTATGCTTCTCTAGGAGCGGCATAAAGATGCCAGTAATCCATCTTCGAACACTTCATGATCATTTTCGTTCGAAATTCAAAATCTCGGACGAACGCCGAGGACGATCGGTCGCATCGTCATTTGTTTTTACCCGCTCTAGAAGAGATTCGAAATTCAAAATCTCCGACGAACACCGAAGACCATCGGTCGCATCGTCAGATCGTCACTTGTTTTGACCCGCTCTAGAAGAGATCATAGCGCTCCGAGAATGCACGAGCTCCGCGGGGCGCGTGTCGCCGCTGCTCGGTCTGCGCCTCCAAATACGGGCCTCCAGGGTAGTCAAGATTAGGAGGGGTGCCGCCGTTGCCTCATCGTCGTCTGTCAAGACGGTAGCCGCGTACGCTGAAGACGTCCGTTCGATATCGGTCTTGGCAACTGAGAGTCACTTCTTTGCATAATTCTTACAAGACCTATCATTCAGTTTATAATCTGTAACTGTCTGGAAGGTTGGTCTCATCTGGGTGCGTAGCCGAAAGGCACAAACGCTCACGAAACGCTCACGAAACGAAACGCTCGTAGATATCTATCTCCATCGCTCTTGCGTATTGGCGTGACAGAGCCAGACTACCTTTCGCGGCGTTTCGTTTTCGTTTCGCGTCGTAGAAATGCCATTCGGCTACGGGGCCTGGAAGGTTGACTGGTAGATAATGCCTTATAGGATTAAGTCCGCCTTGTGAACAGTTTTTTTTCTTTTGTGCAATAAAGATTAAATAAATAAACTATTGTGTGTTTCAGACGGTTCAACCGGCAAGCCGAAGATGATCCACGCCCTGCGGCGCGGCGCGTCCGTCATCAAAGCGTCCATGCCCAAGATCCGAGATGTCAACGTCATTGACACCTACTCACGCGTTATCTTCCCAGTCTGCTTCCTAGTCTTTAACGCTGTTTACTGGACCTTCTATATCTTTGATTGAATTCTTATCTTAGGTACTTATAACAAAAGAAACTGGTGATTAAAAGTCCAAATATTTGTACAGAATTCTCACGGTGCAAGAACTCGCATACGAGTTTCATTACATTGCGGTATTTGGTTTATGTGCTGAATTGTATGTAACCTCAACAGACTGCAATCTAAAATCGCATTCGAGTTCGCGCGTCGTGTAAATAGGCCCCAAGGATGGGAACATTACTGGGATCGAATGCACTATTGGGAATTACCTAATTAGGTTATGTGGGGTAAGAGAAACATAGTTTATTTTGCCCGGGCCAAGATAAAAAATATTTAAATTCTCTCGAAAAACTTTTATATCTAAAAAAATTGGGAAATTAATTGTCTAAATAAATAGTGAGAAAGAAATTCTATTATGAACTAATTGTGCTTGCCCATATAAATATTATTGGGATTCCCTAGAAAAACCATTACAGCTATCATTAAAGATTTTTGGGAAATTGTTGAAATATTGAGAAACAAATTGTGTCGCTTAACTTCAAAATTGGCTGAATCCATTCTGCTTTAAGGTTGAATATATAAAAATTATAATATGATCTGAAAGATAAAAAATCAAGTTTATATAACAGAATTGGTTTACCCAAGTTTGAAATTAAGCGACACAATTGCAATGAGAACTATTATAATCCAACCTACTCGTGCACATATTATTGACGTCTGTCTACCGAATCGGTACCGTTTTGTATGTTTAAGTACCCATTATTGATCCGAAATAAAAGTGGACATAAAAATTCTTTTTTTTAATAGTTGTATCATAGCGTTCATAGTTTCTTCGGATTGGTGAGTAATGAACAATTTGAACAAATACTGAACTTTGAATTTGGGATCCTATTTTATACACCAGGGTACTGATGGCCGGCGGAAAGTTTCCAAAATTCGGAAATTTTCACATAGGAAAACTTCGGAAACTTTCCATACTTTGTATGGATAATTGTATTTCGTGAAAGATTCGTGAATTTTTCAAGAAATTAAAGATTTTTTTGGAAAGTTTCCGCAACTTGCACATCACTACACCAGGGTGCATTCTCCGAAAATACAATGGACCTTAGCGTCATATTTTAAATATGAGCAGTAGAACAGTCAGCAAGCAGCAGTCCCTACTTTGGCCAAACGTTCAAAATGAAATGATCACAACTTTAGAATTAAGAAAATTAAGAGCATGTGAAGATAATTTTAACGTCACTTCTTATATTAACTATGTGTTGAGTTACCTTCCTGTTTATATAGTTTAGATATTTGTAACGTATTGCCAAAATGAAACTAAAATACCTATCGACTAAGAAATCTATCTAATGTTAAGTATGTTACAGAGATATATTCAATGTTATTATTTCAATGAAACAATTATATTATATGTATGTACGTGAAGCTCTACCTGCCAAACTTTTTCCATAGTATATTTATTTTATTTAATTCAGTAGCATATTCTGCATATTTTAAATGTGGAATACCTATAGATCCCTAGGTGTATCTATGCTTGATGTAAATAACTATATTTATTTATAGTATGACCCTGTCTTAGATGACGAATTAGTAAATATATTGATGTTTATAGGATGATAATGCAGAACGAATAGTTTAATTATAAAACCTACACTCTAAATAAGTATAAGATAAAGTTTATTAACACAGTGTTTTATTTTAAAACCATTCTCCTCAAGTTTTCCTTTAATTTGCTTTAAGTTTGATTGTAGGGCTCTCAAATACTGACCCTTTAGCACAACTTGCCTTGTCGCGCGCGAGTCAAGCGCGACTTCAAGTATGGACTCGCCCGCGACAAGACGTGGTAGAGGGGCTGGTCTTAATTAATAGCGACAGAAACAACAAGAGTTAATACCGCATTTTTTCATTTCCATATTATTTTGTCTCTTCTTATCAAGAATAGATTACACACCCTCATTGTTTCATATGTCCGCCTGTCTGTCTGTCCATCCGTTTGCTTATTCGAGGAAATGCCTTGTGATCCTTAGTGCACCTATACTATTTAACACTAAGGTATCGTAAGTTTACAGAAACAAAATATAAAAACTTAAAACTTTAAAGTATATAGTATTATAAATAAAAATGTATATAAATACGTTAAACCTGTAAGGAAATTTCAATGGTCGAGTTCAATTTATACTTAGCCGGTTTCTTTATTTTTATAATCCAGTTTGAAAGTTATGATTATCAAAAAGCGCCATCTATGATAAAGCACCGAAAACAAAACCTAACATCAACAGGCTAGAAATTAGAACGTTTCTAACTTTAGATGGAAAATATTGAGTTCCTCGCCAAAGTTTCACAGTATTGCCATCTATCGTCAGCACACAAAATGCGAATCCGTTTGGGGTACCGAGGTCTTGTGGGTCCTATTATTTCCAACGCATGACAAATAGTGGCGCTGTTCAGAACTACGAACATAAATGCTCATTTTTGGTGGTAAAGGGGAGTCCACTAGATGTAAACTAACAGACATCATGAAAAATGTGTGCGTGTTCAGATGGCGCCACACCTTTGGGTGATGCTCGGGTAGATGGCGCTAATCTTAATATAAGGTACAGCGGGGCAAATCTCGACTGGGGGTCAAATGTAACTGGTCCATTTTTTCCATGTTTTACAATGTTTGCATTATTAAATAGAGTGTCCACCGGTTACATCGGTAGGCGTATTCAGTGGATACATGTAGAACTCAACATCATAGTGTAATAGTTGACTACGGAACCCTAAAAATGGATTAGTTACAATTGCCCCCCAGTCGAGATTTACCCTGCTTAACACTAATTTAACATATCAAGGATAAGGATAATATGCTCTCTCCACCGCCGCTCTTCCCGCAACTCTGGAGCCATCGGGTCTCTCTGCCGTGGATGGCAAGAGACCCGATGGGTGCACACTCGTGCCTTGGAATTTGGGTCGCGCCTTGGCGTGGGACGCCACCTGCGTCGACACTTTGGCTCCGTCCCACGTGGAGGGCTCGGCTAGGAAACCTGGGTCTGCCGCCGATCAAGCCCAAACGATAAAGCGCCGCAAATACTCTTTCTTAGTGAACGATTATGAGTTTGCGGCGCTAGCATTGGAGACTATGGGGCCTTGGTCGTCTGACACCAAAAATTTTATTAAAAAGGTGTCGGAACGCCTTATAGGTGTCTCGGGGGACCAAAGAGCCGGTTCCTTCTTTGCTCAGAGGTTGAGTCTGGCGGTGCAAAGGGGAAACGCCGCAAGCATTCTTAGGGTCTATGCCGGAGGCAGGGGATCTGAGGGAGGTTTTTTATATTTAGTTATAACCTGCTTGTGTTAGTTTTAGTATTTAGGGTTTTAAGATTTAATTTTAAGGATAAGGTAATTTAACATAGTAAGGGTCAAATTGTGAAAACTGAGTTTCTAAATGTATTAATCCTGAGAGATGAGAAGAGATGGGCTCTGACTAATTACTAATTTTACTTTGACAACAATCCTCTATATATTCGATTCCACAGAACTAGATTTAGATAGAATACAAGTTCATCTATTTGTATAGGGGCGGAGCGTGTCACATTTTGTACTGAAGTTGTTACTTGCCTGTGATTTTTAATATGTCTCAGGCCCTTGAGTGTTCATAATTTTTGTGTTGTCGCAATTAAGGTATTTTTAATGTTTTTGTTGACTTCAACTTACAAAAATGGACGCCCGAAAGCTGCAAGCTGCGATTAAAGACGGACAACTCAGTGGATTTTACTGAGTTCTATTGACACGCTAAGTAGATACGTTTGCTTGATCTGGATGGATGGAGAAATGGTAGTCTCCTGTTCTTTTTATAGAATAAAAATTAGAATCGGGTCTATAAATCATTCCAAAAGGTTCAATACTGTTGGTTATTACACATACTTATCATTTCGCTTACGCCTACGTTTGACATCCTATTTCGATGGATAATACAAGACAAGCATGATTATTTCATGTGAACTGTCAGTAGGTACTGTCAGGGGCTCGATTATAGTTAATTATACGTAATTTAGAAAAAAACAGTTTTCAAAAAACTGCAATAATTGTTTAACGCACGGCCCAAGTACCAATACTGATACCCGAAGAAGCGAAAGATTCGAATATTAATATAAAGATAAGAAAAGAAGTGGAATCTTGGGCGTTGCGAGGGTTTCAAGGACGAAGGTGAAACAAAATTTGCCACCGAGTGAACACATCATTTTTTACCACACCAACACTGCACGTGTAAAATACTAACTGTAAAGCATCAAACAAAATCACCATTTAAAGGCTAATTCTACCGGCCAGCTTAGAACATAAAGTTAAAATTTATATGAATTTACTTTGCACTCATGTGAATAAAGTGCAACTTTCTGATCCGTTTTTGAACAACCAATAGAGCCTTTACCAGCTGGTGTGGTACACATATTTATTTTTCACATAATGTACGATCAGACCCACAAATACAGGGCAATAATTCTATTTCTATCTAGGTTTATTTCTAGTGTCCGATTCAAAACGAATGCATCAGAGCGCTGAAAGAGACTTTTATAGCGGAGAAAGGTATTAAGGGGAGAAGTGGTCCATTCATCGATGGAACAGACCGCGCGGGGGCGGGTAGGGGGGAGAGTTTCAGCCCAGCTACTCGCCGCGCGGCAGTTGCGCGATATCGCCTAACCCGACGAGGCAAACGTGTTCCTTGCTCAACTCTTGAAAAATATAACTACTATTGACAGTGTACAGTGTACTCTCTAATGCTTGTGAAATACTCTGTGACTATTTGTGTGTTTGGATTTATGTGGTGTTTTAGTGCGTCTGTCTTAACTGTTGTGAAGTGCGATGCTAAAAAATTAGTTGCGTAAAGGTAAAAAAGCTATAGTAGTATTAGTGTTAGCATTTAGGTAGACTTTCTATTGATTCGTTATAGTCAAAAGAACTAGGTCAAAACCAGGATATAAACCTATATTGATCCTATAAACATAACTTATTTATTTTCGGATCATCATTCCCTGGTGGCTTTATTATTGGATCATTACTATGAAGGCAATATAGCAGTAATCATTAGTACCTATTTGCGTATAGATTTAATTGCCATAGATGTTCGTGGGTGGGTGTAAGTTGCGTCCGTAACTTCTGGGTTGGAAGGAGGAATATGCGCGGGCGAACGTGGGCGCAAGGCGCGCGCACCCTGTATTGATTCCTCGATAAATTCTATATTTATTTCCTAATTCAACCGTGTTATCCTTATTTATACAGTATTTCATCAACTCTTTAAAAAAATCTTACTTTAAAACCTTGTTTTGATCAAAATCTTTCAAGTATTTTAGTTAAAGTTCACTCTTTTGACACCTTGACGTAGAGAAAAACATATCGATTTTTCACAATCCACAGCGTTGGTGTTTTAGGAAGTTTTTTGTTATTCGATACAACGAAGGTAGGAAATATTTTTTAAATAAAATTGAATTAACAAATACGAAAATACCAATTTATCAACATTTGTAGCAAATTATTAATATTGACCTAAATGTAAAATAGTTTCCTTATATATTAAATAAGAATAAGAAGATAATAGCTTAGGCATCTATGACAACAATTTACACTAGCACTGCGTCCGCTGAGCTACGGTCGTAGTGCTACGTCGTAGCCGATACAAGGATTTCCCGGTATGTAACGAAAACGGTTCGTAGAGGAAGAATGTCAACGTGTCATCCTTAGCGATGAATAGCTTAGTATTTGGAATACAACCTTAACCATTAAGACACCATTCATTTCAAAGAGCTTTGGATTCTTCGTGAAAAAAATTCATATAGGTATAAAGTCATATTTGTGCAGTAAATTTACTAAGTATCAACTTAGTTCATCAGTAGAACATAGCTGAAAAACACAATCTTTACATTTAAATAGGTAACTTTGCTAAATACGATTACAACACAGTTATCCCTATTCTTGCCTCTATGATGTATAATTCATATATACATTTACGGCATTCTGCCCCTCATTAGTTTCACGCACTAATAGCCAAGCAAGGGCGCACTGGTCATTGGTATGTTATGGGCAGGTGAAATCAGAATAAATACCTATGCCTACGCTTTCTACACATAATAATTGTCACGTTTAAATGCGTCTGTACCATTAACCAACCAACTAAAATGCAACATTAATAAACAGGAAGTGACGGTATTAAGCCTTGGAAAAATTAAAACCCCATATTGCAACCAATAATTGAATTTCCTGGCCACGCTAGGAATAGATCGTTGGAAAATTTATTTTAAACATTTGAACTATGTTTAAGCTTTTGAGCGTGAATGTCAGAATAGGTACTCTAATTTCATAGCACTACGCAATTTGTTTAAGAAACCTATGCATAAAAGGTTGTTTTTTTCATGCCACTGCTCTACAATTGAATAGCGCTATACCTATCAAAAGAAAATCCACGATTAACGTAGTGCTGATTTAGTCGGTACGATATCGTGTATCTGAGTTTCAAATCGATGCGGCATTTGATCGGTAAGCTGTATAGATGCAATCTCATTAGTCTGCAATGTATCTTAAATCCTGGCCTAGGAACGAACTTTTGCAAACAGGAACCAACCCAATCAAAAATTTTCAAAATCGATTTTTATTATTTTGCAAATGAAGTAAACAAATCAATAAAGATTTTCTTTGTAGATTGGTTCCCGATTGCACAAATACGTCCATGCCATAAACTTTAGTATATCTATAGCTGACAGTTCCATTTTCAAAATCATTTGGGTCTGAGCCACCCCATACTAGGGCAGTATACTCGCCACGGCTTATCTAATACGAAGTAATGTAAATCTGCCGCGTATACGTACTCGTGTAACTGCGTAGAATGCGCGGAGCCGTGCCTTGTGAATGAAAAGGATATCAACAAGTAGCCAAGACTTGCGGCGCGCGCATCTGCGATGCAGGGTGGCTTCTTGAAAACAGAGACGCGGAGCGCCCGCCATTTTTATTACATCGGGAAATGATGAGTTGATGACGTTGAAGCGCTTTGGGGAGATTGAAAGTTGTATGAATGATTTAAACCACGTTTTATAATCTCAGTTCTTATATAAATACCTACGTCAGAATAGACAACAGTTTTCTCGACTTATTACGATTACATGTTTTTGTCAAAAATATTTTTCGTAGAAGATTTTATTACTGACCGTACTTTTCAATATACTTACTTCGTTTGCATTGTCTTACTCGTATCATAGTTTCCATGACTACCTTCTATCTCTATCATCAGATCAGTTGTCAGAAATAACTCAATGGAAATCGGGAAGTATTTTAAAAACTTCCAAGATTTCGCCCACATACTAACAGGTCAAGTTAAATAGAAACTTCTACCTAAAATTAAGCTATTTTATAAATATTTCGCGTTAAGTTTAATTTCTAAATTTTTATGCATGCATACCGGGTGCGCTGGTGCATATTTAACGATGTTGATAATCGGAAGTGATTACAATTTCGAAAATATTTCGGTTAATAATTTAGTCAATAACCACAAAATTAACATTTTGATATAACCCCCGACCGCGACATAGTGGACCGATTTTCATGAAACATGGCTAAGAACACTCCCGATGAACTTAGCTTTCAAACAAAAAAACTAAATCTAAATCGGTTCATCCGTTAGGGAGCTACGATGCCACATATAGACACACACACACACAGACAGTCAGACAGATAGACAAACAGACCTATAGACAGACAGACAGACAGACACGTCAAACTTATAACACCCCGTCGTTTTTGCGTCGGGGGTTAAAAAGGATTTCTTGTATCCTCTGTAGTTTTGGTTCTTCCCACACTCACTCACATCTGTTAACCCAAAACCAAATGTGGATGCCTAATTCAAGTGTGACTCACTGATGGACGGACGGTACTGGTAAACAAACTGAATTGGAATCATTTATGTTTTTCCCAAGCTTTGTTATACCCGAAGACACCAAACACCGCTATACATTTGTTGTTTAAGGTGCAGGAGGTTCTCAGTGCTGTGATTTTTTTAACCCCCGACGCAAAAACGACGGGGTGTTATACGTTTGACGTGTCTGTCTGTCTGTCTGTGGCATCGTAGGTCCCGAACGAATGAACCGATTTAGATTCAGTTTTTTTTGTTTGAAAGCTGAGTTAGTCGAGAGTGTTCTTACCATGTTTCATGAAAATCGGTCCACTATGTCGTGGTCGGGGGTTTTTTCAAAATTTTAATTTTTTGGACTACTTAGGTACAATACGAAAGTCACAATATTTAACTGAGAATACATTTTGTCGAGCTTGAGTTGAGCTTTACAGTTGAGAGTTGAGATGTGAAAAAACCCAATCAGAATTCTGGGACATTCGATTAGGTCCAAAACGCGTTTTAAAAGTTTGTTAAAAATATGAACGAAAGCTATTTATTACTTAGGTACTCAAAAGGCCAGTTGCATCAACCACATTTGACAGACACATCATCGTCACGCAGCAGGTGTCTATATTTTACTTTTTTTATATTTATTTATTCATACAACATACAAGCTTACAGTATTAAAACCAAGACGCTTACATGCTACATAATTTACAATTTACTTACACAAAAACAAATACATATTTAAACATTACACACTGAAATTTAAAAACATATATAACCCAGACAAAAATGACCCTGGGGAGTCAAAAAATACGTCAACCTGAGGCTGTTCGACTGAAAGTTGATTTAGGAGTGAGAGTGCCCGATTGGTGGGAGCATTACCAGCTTGCCGCGTGCGCACCCCGCCTGCGGCAAACAGTCTTCTTCTGCGTCGTGGCGGCAGAGCGCCACCCTCACTGGCACCAGGTACACACGTTCTCGGCGCCTGAGCTAGCAGTCCTATCCGCTCAAGCACCTTACTGTTATTAATTCTATTACGCAACAGGTTATAGTAATGCATTACTAATAACATTTTCCGCCGTAGTTCTAGAGTATCTAGTCCTACCATTCCTCTATGGAACTTCCCATACAATAAAAATTAACGAACGCTTTAACGGTGACAGACGGTTTGATGCTACCGGTCCTAACTCTAAAAATAGGTAAAAACATATTTGATTGAACGTACTTTTAAATCTATTTGTTTAAACATTAAAAAAATTAAAACAAAAACATTATAATCTGCTGTCCCGTGTTCCGGGCACGCACCTGCATCTGCTAACTAGGGTTTCTGCTCGAGAGTCTCGAACTCGAGACTTCTCGAGAATTTCGGCTTCATTCGAGACGAGAAAAAAATGACAGGTACTCGAGACGTCTCGAGTCCCGAATGTAAAGTACGACCTGAAGTGAAATGCAACTTTTTACCTTCTGCCCGGTCTCATCGCGAGGCGGTGGGGACGGTGTCGAGCGGCGGCCATAAATTATAACGAGATAAAGCGATCTAACCTCTCATTCCAACGTAAGCTGGCAGCGACTTTGGCTAGTTTTGACAGCCTCGTGTTATTTAAAAGCAATTCGTCATTACCAAAAAGTCAGCGCGTTTATGTATCTTGGGTCATTGATAACCTGCGAAGAGTGCTATGGCTAACTTCGACAAGATTTGGAAGAACAGAGGAATCCGACGTCAAAATAAAGTGTGATTATTTCGATCTCTTGTCTTCTCGATAATCTCGATATTTATGTATGGTGCCGAAACTTGGACCCTGAAAAGTTTTGATGTGGCTAAGATTGACGCTATTGAGATGTGGTGCTGGCGAAGACTGCTACGCGTATAACTTGAAAAGCTAGAAGAACTAACAAACATCTCTATTTTGCAAGAACTGAATATCACCACACGGCTCTCCAAAATATGCCAAGAGCGACCCTCAGATTTTTCGGAAACATTATGAGAGCACCAATTAATGGTAAACATTCTTGGGGTGGGGTTCGTAAGAGATGGTCTGACTGTGTGAAGAAATCGTGTGGCGACAGCGTATACTGTGCAGTCCACATGGCTTTTGACCGCGTTCAATGGAGACACGCTACTTGTGGTCACGATCCTCGGCAATGAGGAAACGAGGAAGAGGAAGAAGTTATTTTAAACGTTTAATTTCAATGACATTATGATTTAATACATGACATTTTAATTTACTTAACCCGTGCACAGGCGGGGAAGTTAAAGGATTAGGTATTATTTTCAAGACTATAATTGTAGTTTTCTTGTTAAAATTTGATTTATGTTTATTTCAAAGAAAATTTTTAGTGCTCTTACGCATTTTTTATAATAGTGTGGTGCAATAAAAACTACTAATCATGTTGTTGTTTATTATTTTATCATAATTTTAACATTTATAAAAAAAGACTCGAGACTCGAGAAGACTCGAGACTTTGGGCTCGAGATTTCTCGAAACTCGAGACTTCTAATAGGTCGAGAAATCAGAAACCCTACTGCTAACGCTTATGCTCGGTAAGAGAAGAGTAAGAATTTTCTGGGCCTTACAGATCGTATCATTCATGAAGACGCGCACCTTCATTATGTAAAGCCTGACCAGAAATATTAGACAACGCGCCATGTTGCGGAATTTCATTACAACTATTTTCTTCACTTATACTCAACTGTCACCCCATACATCAGAATAACAGCGCCCTCCTGACAATAATCATATATTTAACGTTGAAAGTTAGATTTGACATTTTGTTTGGGTTTATTTTAAACTAAAGTATTGCCTGACAGTCTCAGTGGTTTTCGTGGCCGTAGCGAAAAAGGAGTCACTAGTTATTTTTTTCAGATCAAAGTGAAAGGAGAGATGGTCAGGGTGCGGAGGCGCGTCGGCGCTCGAGTGACCTAGGCGATGCGCCGACCCCACCATTGACAACACCATGCCAGCGCCGCTAGCCGCTTACATTACATTGCTCACCGTCGTATGGCTTTGTGGTGAGTCTATTTCAAGTTTTTTCTAATCTTAAATACCCACACATACATTCTAGATTTAGGTCTTAAGCTACGTGTAAAACACAACATGTATAACATCACGTATGTACACATTTATTTAAAATGTCTCTACTATACATATGTCTACTATACATATGACTACATATGTATAAGATGCTTTAAAATTAAATCTTCCGTGGGAGGCTTCTGCACATCCCACACGTTCTTAAAAGAGTCATAATATCTAAGTTTATCTGGTTCTGGTTACCCATGTAATAAATTCTGAATTTAATTGTCTGTGGAACAAGCACAAGATTGTGTTAGATTTGATAAGGTTCAATTTCAATTTCATATTTTAATTCAATTTTAATGGTTTAATTGCAGAAAAAAGGTTAGTATAGGTCTTAAAATTAGGTTAATAATTGTTCCACCTTTATCCGCTATCTCAAGACAGCATGCAAATGAAGAACTAGATATGTAGGTTCTTAATGCTGTAAGTATTGCTGAGTAGGGTTTTTTTACATGCCACGTAGAACGTAGTGATTATACTTGGTATTCCATGCCTAAATGGTCCTTTAGCTTCATTAGCAATAGGAGCGAATTACTGTTGAGATTTCAGGTGAAAAACTGTCTACTACATTCGATTCATAAGGCTGGCCTTTAGCTTATGTGATAAGTCGACTGTCTTTTCATCGCTATACAACAACAATAACTATCGGGACCCGATGACTAAACAAAAAAACATGATCATTGACTTGCCACCGCGACACAACCAGCTGAGTTATATCACAGTTCACATCACAGTTATACCTTTGTGATAGCACTAAACCTAAGCATCTATCATGTGACGAACTAACCGCCGGGAGGCGATGATTGACGATATTTGCCAATTACGAATCACATGTGATCACATGTCTAGGACACTAGACTGTGCACGCGTAGCATTATTGCGGGCTTCCGTTGAATATGTTATTACCTAGTTGATGATAGGGTATGATCAATTCAAGCTATTTTATAAACATACATTTTTTCGTCCGTTAGATGGGTCACAGTTGATGGACTGAAGAATGTTCATTGTGCCAATTCATGTGCCTAATTAAATTTCTACAACTGTACTGACCCCATAGCCGAATGGCATTTCTGCGAAACGAAATGCCATCGAAACGCCGCAGAAATGTAGTCTGGCTCTGTCGCGCCAATACGCAAGAGCGATAGAGATAGATAGCTACGAAAGAGATATTTTCGTGAGCGTTTGTGCATTCGGCTACGCACACTGTGTACAGTCACCGGCATAAGTAAGTGATGATTTCTGTACCTTGTCGCTTTTAATCGTTTGACCATTTCGTATGACATTTCAAACAAGACGTTAATGTGACAAGGTATAGAAATCATCATCACCGGTGACTGCAGTGCAAAAATCACTAGTTACTGGAAGTGCGAAAAGAGAAGAGTCATGAAATGTATGATATTCAAAACATTCTACAAATATTTTTGTTCTGCACAAACTGCTAGTGTGTCGTGCACATTCGAGTTAATTTACATCTACAGTCTACACATTTTTGCGAACAAAATTATTAAAAGATGAATCTACTAATGAACATAAGAGCAAAACGAACTTGGCTGTACCTAGATAAGATATACAAATACAAATGTCATAGACGTAGCTCCCACGGAATAAGAATATTGCATTATTCTGATAATCATATTTGTTCACCAGTAATCGCGGATGAGATCCCATCAGCGGTCCCGCGGTCCAACAGCACGTCGGTGCCAGCGGACCCGCGCTCGCCTGTGGGCCGCGTGCCGCCGTACCAGCCGCCGGCCGGCCCCGGGCCCGTGCCCGGCTACCGGCCTCACAACCCGTACACGAGAGTGGAGCCATGGCACCGTGAGTATCCACTTACATTATGTTTACCAAGTGCGGATGAGATCACGTCGGTGGTCGTTTTGTCCCACTGAGACATGGCACAGTGCAGTGCACAGACCGAAGTCCCCGTGTGGTGTCGGGTAAGAATTTCACCACCTCTTTCATCCGTTGAAATAAATACATTTCAAGAAGGTTTTTAAATTTCTCGAGCTCTGGAAAAGAGTCAGTGTTTCTACTAATTACGAATTGTACCCACACAACATACTTACATTGTCAACAATCTCCATTCTTTTTACCCAGGTATTTCTAAAATAACGATAACTGTAACTGTATATAAGTATAATTAATTAAGAAATACTTTACATTTAATGTCACAGTTTCGTTTTCTTTCAACCCCTTATTTGCCAAGAGTGGCACTGAAGCTTTAGTAGTTTCATGTGTTCTGCCTACCCCTTTATGGGATACAGGCGTGATTTTATGTATGTATGTTTACATTTAATATTGGTAATTACGACAAGATCCCTGCGTAACTTTATTATGTAACCATTCACCTCCATAAATATATTTAAAGAGAAATAACTACCTGTACCTAGAGGCTAGAGTAACTATTGTAATCCAACGAATTTTAATCTATTATTTTTGCATGCAGAACGACCATCGATATTCGATAGAAACGCGGACATCATAGCGGAAGACATCGATCACGAAGAAGACGATGGTGGCTGCAATGTTCCGTGTCCGAAGGAGAACTTCTCCTGTCAGGTACGTGCTATGAACTTCCTTAGTAGTTTTCGAGTTAATGGGTGATAAAGTTTGCAATAATGAAAATGATACGAACCCCGAATTGTTTTACAATGACGGAATAGTGTGTGGAGTCCCTCCGCGCGGAAGAAGTGAAACTTCGTAATGTGGAAATGAAAATAGGAAGGGGTGTTTCCGTGTTTCAAAATTCGAGTTAGCAACATTGAGCGTCAAACGTTTAACGCTGTCAGTGAGCGTTAAACGTTTAACGCTGTCAGTTGGAAGTCGCATTAGAAGTCTCACTTCAATAAAGTTTTAAAATTTCCTTTTTCTAATACTGTAATCCTGTCTCCAGCTACGCGAGAGAGCCTTAATAAAATAATAACATTACTATGGGATCGCCAGATCTCATGCACCTGCATCTCCATGGAGAAGCGTTGCGATGGCGTCGCAGACTGCGCCGAGGCGGAGGACGAGGCCGGCTGCACGCGCTCTTGCGACGAGCACGAGAATAGGACCCTGTGCCATACCACCAACGTCTGCATAGCCGTCGACTGGCTCTGCGATGGAGATAACGACTGCGGGGACTTCTCTGATGAGACGCACTGTGGTAAGCGCACACTGTTACAGTCAGATATGTTTATGTCAACTGGATGAGACTAGCCCAGGACCGGGAGAAGTGGCGTACTAGAAGAGAGGCCTATGCTCAGCAGTGGGCTATAAAGGGCTGCGATGGGGATAACGACTGTGGAGACTTCTCTGATGAGACGCACTGTGGTAAGCGCACGTTCTCTTGCGACGAACACTAGAATAGGACCTTGTTCCATACCACCAACATCTGCATAGCCGTCGACGGGCTCTGCAATGGGGATAACGATTGCGGGGACTTCTCTGATGAGACGCACTGTGGTAAGCACACACTGCTACAGCCAGATATGTTTATCGGACCGTTCCTTCGACGAGCACGAGAATAGGACCCCGTGTCACACCACCAACGTCTGCATAGCCGTCGACTGGCTCTGCGATGGAGATAACGACTGCGGGGACTTCTCTGATGAGACACACTGTGGTAAGCACACACTGTTACAGTCAGATATGTTTATGTCACAACTGGATGAGACTAGCCCAGGACCGGGAGGAGTGGCGTACTAGAAGAGAGACCTATGCTCAGCACGGGCGATAAAGGGCTGATATGATGATGATGATGATGTTTATCGGACCGTTCCTTCGACGAGCACGAGAATAGGACCCTGTGCCAAACCACCAACGTATGCATAGCCGTCGACTGGCTCTGCGATGGAGATGACGACTACAGAGACTTCTCTGATGAGACACATTGTGGTAAGCGTACACATCGAAGAACCAAATTGGCCAGAATCTCTGAACAAGCTTACATTTTCAACCTATTTTATACGTTGTTTCGAAATCTGAGCGCTCCAACGAGGCGAGCTGCACCCGGGTGACCACCACAACCAATCTGAGTACCAAACCTGCTAGCGTAATTTACGTTCTCGCACATGAGACCATACTTGAAGTTCCGCTAAGTAAATGTATGGAGAGTTCAGAGAACGTCACCCAAAGTGAAATAACAATTTTTTTTTAACTTACTCGTCTGTGACGCGAAATAGTCCTCTTACAGACTCATTAGTATATGCCTAGTACAGTCAGCCAAAAAAGAGGTTTACCACTTTTCGACCTGTATGTGTGTTTCAAATAGTCGAAAAGTGGTAAACCACATTCTTGGCTGACCGTACCTACACGTTCGTAATATGTATCCAAAGAAAATGGATAAAGGAATTAACAATAAGTGTATTACAGGTGGCACAACCAACTGCACGGCCGACCAATTCACGTGCGCCAACGGCCTCTGCATCCACAAAGACTGGCTGTGCGACGGAGACGACGATTGTCGTGACAACTCGGACGAGACCAACTGCACCAAAGACAAGTGAGTATAATCTACACCGTGTTTTTTTGTTTTCCGTTAAATTTGACACGCAGTTAGGTTCATCATCAGGAACCACCCTGTACCACTTATTGTTAAATTTGAAATTTTATTTTTTTCGTTTCCATACATAATAAATGGCTTAATTAGTGTGAGAGGACCTTAATCATAACATAAAGTCATTGTCAAGTGTTTGACGGCACATGTCAAAACAAATAACATTAGGAAGTGGTAAGGGATGCCACACACGTGTTCAGTAATTATTATTATTTTTAACAATTCGATAACCGTAAGAGTTAAGAGGCTAGTTTCTTAGAGGAATTGATTGTATTTGAACTAAAGAATCTTCCCTTAAAGTTAACGGAATTCAATAAAAACAGGGTGTATAGGATATAAACATAACTACAGAAGTAGAATATCATCATCATCATTCCACAAGCGAGTTAACTAAACGGCTCGACGATGCGTAGGTAAGTACCTTGCCTTGACAATGTCGAATACGCAATGAAGCACAAAGAGGTATAAGATAACTATAACATTTTGTTTCAGCTGATCAAAACTTTTTGAGACCAATTTTTATTATTTTAATGTTGGAAAATTGTGTAGATAGGTATCTATTATCAAAGCTGCTTATATCCCACGGTATAGATAAAGTAGCAGGCTAGCTGACAGTGATAGAGTGTAGACCGTTTCTTAAAGATATTTAATCAAGTCCAACACTTTTGTCTGTATTTATGAATTTTATTTTTCCTTCCATAGCGATATTTACTATTCCATCACAATGTGCAATGTAACCGTCTGCTAGTATGTCATTTCGGTAAAAACAGGCCATGTAAATATGGTGTTGGTTATTTGGCTATAGATTTTAAAATTCAATAGGTTTTGGCTCTATGCAAACGTCAGTAGCCGGGTTCACACAAAGCGAGGCACGTCGGTACGTCCTTTTCGCATTTTTAATAAGTGCGAAAGGGACGCACAGAAGGTGCGTGCTTGCATCGTAATAATGTGGTACAAGTAATAGTGCAGTAATGACTGTGCTTAAGACGATACAGGAGGGGTCAATCCTCCATACAAACGCTCTCGACTATTTCCTCCCTGGTTTTTGAAGATAGAGCACTGTTTTTTTCAATACAGATTATTATTATTTTTATCTGTGTCGGACCGTTTTGATTTTTTTGATATTCTTATTTGTAAAGACGCTAGAGCCCATCAAACATTTCCAAAACGGCCTTATTGATTATGGCGCAAAATAAGGTGTGGTTTACAAAATTGATAACAATTAGTCAAAAAAACTAAACGGTCCGACATAGATAAGTTCATTGTTATTCAGATTCTTAAATTTCGTTACGATTGATTAAGTTTTGAAGGAGGAAACAGTCGAGAGCGGAACCTCGATTTAAAGATTTTTTCGCAATATCTTTTAACTGAGTTGTTCTGAATGGACAATTTTTTTTTCGATAAATCTAGTTAATAACACTAGCACATTTATCTAAAATTCCCAAATTGAAAGGGGCTCCTTTCCAATGTTCTTGTGTTATGTAATTAAAAAGCATTGTGTTGAACAATAAATATTAAATTCGATAAATCTGCACAGTTAATAACAAGGGGCGCAAACGTATTTAACATTAAACAATAGGCTATAGAAATACATTTTGTTTTTATCTAAAAATTCCCAAATATTTGTTAAAATAATTTGATTTGTTCCCATAGTTGCGTATAGATGGCAGCACCAGCTCCTTTCCTTAGAGTTGGTCAAAGACGCCTAGTTTAGCATTTTCGCTCCTGTAGCGTCTTAACAATACGTTTTGTTTTCTGTGATGGCATTGTATTGTTTGGCACCCTAAAATAAAGAATTAAAACAAAAAAATTCAAAGACGCTGGTTCGAATCCGGCCTTCACCACTGGTCGTGCTCGTAGAAGGAATACAAAAACACTGTTTGTATGTGTGAGTGGTACATTTTTTCTTTAATATATGACATCTTATTTCGATTTTTATCCATACTAATATTATAAAAGGCAATACATTTTGTTTTAAAGTGTGTGTGTACTAATATTATAAAAGGGAAAGTGTGTGTGTCTGTTTGTTTGTCCGTCTTTCACGGCAAAACGGAGCGACGAATTGTCGTGATTTTTTAAGTGCAGATGAAGGGATGGAGACATAGGCTACTACTTTCTGTCATTCTAACGCGAGCGAAGCCGCGGGCAAAAGCTAGTATTCCATAAGTACGTAAATAAAAAATACTAATGTACCTAACTACTTAGTTGTAAACGTTGACGTCGAATTAAATAACGTTTACAGATGATTTTAAAGGCTACAAGAGATGTCATTCAATGCCCATACCTATCTTTAGGACGTAGTTTAAGGACATGTTCGAGTGCTAAGCTAACGTAATTTAAGTTATATGATTGACTGGACAGTATTACATCGTGAATATTTCATATAAAACTAGGTATCTACGTAATTTGACACTACAAACTTTGCAGTTCATCAAATCAATTAATCAAAAGGTTATGTAATTGGCTATTAAATATCAATATAATTGTTGATCTTTATTTATATTTTAGTTTGTTGTGTCCATAGCTCGTACCTAGAGTAGGTAGAGTGCAAAAGGCGGAGTAGGTTCTGTAGATCAATACTGGCGCGGCGAGCGAGGCGCTGCGCCGTTGCCATGGCGACACACCTACGCTCGCAGCCTCCGGCCCGTGAAGGAGACTGGCCCGATATATTCGAGATCCGTGGGCGGATTCATTATAGAACGAAATCGTTCATGTGATTAACGTTCTGAGACCTACGTCTGGTTCAATGTATAGTTAATAGCTACTTAAACTGCGCTCTAAAATTAAGCAAAAAGGGTACCTACGCGTCACACTAAAGGCGCACTAGAAAGGGAACAGCTACACCAGTGGTGGGCAAACTTTTTCCATTGGGGGACAAAATTTGAAGGACTTTTAAAGGAGAGCCATTTTTACACCAAATATGTATTGTTACTAGTTACAGTGGTCGGATAACATCCTTTCGCGGGCCAAATTTGGCCCGCTTGCCGTTCTTTGCCCAACACTGAGCTACACTTTTTTAACATTCATTAAAATTACTACTTCAGAATACAGTCGATGTGGCCGAGATCGGTTGGAGGTGTGGTCGGTCGGAGGACCATAGATGTCATATATACCATAGATCAAGCAAATGTATCTACTTAGCGTGTCAAATGAACTCAGTGAAATCCACTGAGTTGTCCGTCTTTGATCGCAGCTTGCAGCTTTCGGGCGTATATTTTTGTAAGTTGAAGTCAATATAAACATTAAAAATGCCTCGTTACGTGATATTTAATTGATACAACACAAAAATTATGAACACTCAAGGGCCTGAGACATATTTAAAATCACAGGCAAGTAAGAACTTCAGTACAAAATCTGACACGCTCGGCCGCCATACAAATAGATGAACTTGTTTCTTCTACGTAAATCTAATTCTGAGGTTAGGACATAATCAATAACACAATTCTAGCGACTTGGGTTTTCCGTCCTCATGCGAAAATGACACCTCCATGCACGCTGCAAAAGTTCATTTTGATTTGACTTTCCAAGTTACCTAATAGAAAATCATATTTTCAGTACAGTTGGTGCTTTTTTTACGCACTACTGCGAGAAGTGGTTCATTATATGCCATATCTTCGGAGGGCCATCTGTACTGAAAAACGTCGTACGATACAAGTGCGTAAAAAAGGAAGTTCGAAACGAGTGGCGATAAATTAAAACACGACCGAATCGACACGAGTTTTAATGTACTATTTTAGATGTACAAATGTACAATAAAACATTTTTTTTGCTTTGATTTAAAGATTTTTCCCCTCACTAGCTCGGAAACACGTGTTTTGTCCTTTAATACCAGCGGGTAAAAACGCATTTTATCCACTAGTGGGTAAAGTAATTTGACCTTGAATAAAGTCAAATTAACTGCGTTAAAATTGATAAAGTAGGTGAATCTAGTAATTTAAAGATGATTTACCACCTGTGGAACTACTGGAAGCAGTGATAAACGCATTTTTTTGCGTTGTAGTTTCCTCGCTATAGTGAGGGGAAAAGTTTTGTGTTACACTCGGGTGCAAATGTATTTTACTTCTCGTGTGTTAAAAAACTCGCAAGTTTAGGATTCTATTCTCGAACCACTCGCTTCGCTCGTGGTTCAACTATAGAATCCTTTCACTTGCTCGTTTTTCAATTCCACACTCGGCGTTAAAATACAACTTTGCCCCCTTGTATAACAAATAATTATTTTTTTCATTCTGCAATTCCCTAGATCACACAGTCGATTAATATCATAATATTTCTAGGCCTCTATTTTTAGAATAAATAAATCATGCGCGGTAGTGTAGGGGATTGGTGAGGATATTACATAATAGTGCCAGATTAACATTTTTGTACAGCGTTTGCAATGAACCCAGGATTATCTACTGTAGTAAGCATATAGTAGTTATCGTCGGGTTATCAAATTGGCATAGTTGCATTGCATGTCCTGTTGCTTATTATTAAAGTTTTATTTACTAATTAATTTAATTTACTAAAATTAAGCTATATTACTTGATTGTCATCAGTCACCTTAAACGAGTCGTGTAGGTGAGGATATTTTTATACTATATGTACTTCGGTGCCAGATGCTTGTTATCTGTAGGTACTCCGTTGAGCTCAAAAAAACAAATGTAACTAAGTGCACGCAAGGGAAGACTACATACCTACTGACTTTTTTTATTGCAATTCAGATGCAGAGAGAATCAATTCACATGTGCCACCGGTGAGTGCATCCCATCGCACTGGCGTTGCGACAAGGAAGCTGATTGCCCTGAGAACTCCGACGAGGTTGACTGTCGTGAGTATGCTATTATATAATTTAGTAACTGAACTATTTTTATGTGCGAGGTACATTTTTACAAATACCTAAAGACATTTATATTCATACCCTGTGTGTGTAAATAAAAGTAGTAAAATTGAGCATTTTAGGTCCCAAGCGGGCGGATCGAGTTTGATGCGATTTTTTTGATAAAAGAGAGATTTCTCGCAGTCTGAAAAGTAACAATTTTGCGCGAAATTATGCAAGACATTTTTGATTTACAATGTTTTTTTTTATGATAAGTATTAATCGGTTTTAAAAATGTTCATTTACTTAATAGTTACCTAAACTAATAAGGTACCAGCAATGAGCTAGTAGCTTTTAGTGCTGTTTTTGTGTTGCCCAAGTAAGCATATTAATATTCTAAATAATCTACAATTTGCATAACATTTGTTGTTCGAATATTGATGTCACAGATCGGTACAAATATATGGCCCCCATCCAATTATCTCACTTTTCGCCGATGAGCACACTGGGGGGCCTTGGGACACTGAACCTTGGCCATAATTTTGATAATTTAACAATAGGTACTTATTCATCCGGTAATACTCTCCTAAATAACTTATCGTGGCTACAAATATTAATACAATTTACCCATAATTTGTTAAATTGTATGTTACAAAGTTCAGATTAACATTACAATTTACAACTATACCACATACGTAGCATAGTATATTCATCCCATTGCCTACTATTTGCGTAGTAGTTTAAAATGAGAAGATGTAGTACTTACTAGACTAAGTTTTCTCACGTTTACACCTAAACTGATACAACTCCCAAGAACCACGGACGTAATGTCATGTCCGAAACTAAATATACGTGTACGCGATAACGATATCGGCTTATTTGGAGTGGCTAATACCCAATTATATGTCTTCTAAATGTTACTAAATCACAAGTACATAGATACATCTTTCTCTCTCTCTTGGAGATCTTAATTTCACGAGTTTAAATCCCTTAGCTCGTACATACCTCTAGTACCTACTCAGTAATATTAAATAAATATTATCTTCTTCAACAGCTTTGGACTTAATACGCTGCGCCGAAGCAGAGTTCCAATGCGACAACAAGAAGTGCATTCGCAAAGACTTCCAATGTGACGGTGACAACGATTGCGGCGACTGGACCGACGAGGACTTCTGCCCGATGATGCCGGGTAGCTGTAATGCTGGAGAGTTCAAGTAAGCCTTGTATGACACTAACCAAACTAACCATGGACTTATCTCGCCTCTCTCACCCGTTGCCACCTGGCTAACAAGACGTCCGCACCAGGCCTCAAAAATATAGAAGACCCGATACTTACTCGGTACGGTACGGTACGGTACGGGTACAGTCGCAGGACTTTTGCCCTATGATGCCTGGAAGCTGTAATGCTAGAGAGTTCAATTAAGCTATGTATGATTGATGTGATGTATGACACTCATACTCATATGTATCACCTCTCCCATACACATTGCCACCCGGCTAACAAGACATCCGACCTGATACTCGGCGACTTTGTACACTTATAATGAACCGATACGTACGACATACCAAGATGCCATGTATTCGCAAAGACTTCCAATTTGACGGTAACTACGAATACGGTAACTGGACTGACCAGAACTTCTGCCCTGTGATGCCGGGTGGAAGTCGTTAAACTCTACGCAGCTGACAGAAAAACAGTATTTTCAATTCAGATTCGCGTTCATGCTTGCCTGTTAGCATACAAAAGTAGCTTTCATTTCCCTCTCTCACTCAAATTTACTCACGTAGCACGTAGGACGTGCTAGCAGACAGATTTTTTTAAATATGGATATTTTATTAAAGGTGCAGCGACGGCAAATGTATCCCAGAGCGATGGCGCTGTGACACCGAGCGGGACTGCTCAGACGGAGGTGACGAGCTCAACTGCGAACATGGCATGCGGAACTGCACTAGTGACGAGTACACATGCGCTGATAGGCGATGCATCTTGGTAAGCTATAATACTTGTTTCAGTTTAAATATCTTCAACGCGCAGACGGGGGCTTCTCTTAAAATTAGTGCAATAGTTAGGGTAAAACAACCCGTCCTTGAAATTTTTCTCCTCCTAACCCTAACCGATCGTTACGAAATTTTGGAAACGGAATGAGACAGTTATTAAACCAACCTTTAAAAAAATCCCAGCGTACCTACAGGGCACGGATAATACTTAGTTTAACAGTAATTTTGAACTTACATAAAAATACATATGTATATGCAACTATGCAGTATGCACCTTATCTATTGCCAAATTCAGAAATTCAGAGAGATTCAATAGTGAGAGCCTTTTAAATTATTTAACAGAAAACATGGCTTTGCGATGGCGTCCGAGACTGCTCAAATGGCGAAGACGAAATGCACTGCCAAGTATTTTGCGAAGAAGACCAATACACATGCGCAACTCAGGAGCATCTCATCAGCAGCGCGTTTCGAAACTGCGTGAATAGAAAACATGTGTGCGACGGTATGAAGGATTGCCCGAAGGGTGACGACGAGGAAAAGTGTCCAACGAAGAGGAAGTGCGGGCCAGAGGACAAATGTGAGAAGCAATGCATCACTACTCATGATGGACGCCCTGCGTGTGCTTGTCCTTTGGGTTTCTTGTTGGCTGATGATGGTTTTAGGTAAGTGTTCATTAGCGACGAAAGAGCATACGATATTAATTTCATTTTAGATTTAGACACTTGGAGACCTTGTACACCTCTAAGATTTTATTTTATAATGATTTTAAATGGTTTTCATGATTGACATTTAGATTCATTTCTAAAGGATTTTAACGTTCATGTTTCTTTATAATCTCTATTAAGTATTCTTTTTAATTCAACATTTTGAGACTGTTTACATCTCTAACAAGGAATGTCTTATTATTTTATAGATTCAATATTTCTAATACCGTTTTATATTTTTGGTTATTTTTAAATTTTGTAAATTGATTAAATGACACATACTGCGAATTTGAAGCATAATATATATAGGTAGGTTAGCTGTGGCTAAACTAACTGTTCGATTTCATTTCCAGTTGCCGCGACATTGACGAATGCATGTACGAGCAAGATCCCGTCTGCTCCCAAACATGTTCTAACACGGTGGGTAGTTTCCAGTGCGGATGTATGACAGGGTACGTCCTTCGCCCTGATGCCCGGTCTTGCAAACCTACGGGAGAGTCACCAACCCTGCTGTTTTCGAATCGCATTGGAATTAAACAGGTACGCATGTCTGCAACGCGAAACGAAACGTTTTTTTCAGTACAGATGGTGTTTTTTTACGCACTAGTGCGAGAAGTGGTTCATTTGGCATATAATGAAACTTCGGAGACTCATCTGTACTGAAAAACGTCGTACGATACACGTGCGAAAAGGAAATTCGGAACTCGTGTCGATTTAAAACACTCCCTTCGGTCGTGTTTTAATCTATCGCCACTCGTTTCGAACTTCCTTTTAAACGCACTTGTATCGTAATGTACTATTTTTATTTAGTACTATGTCTAGGCACTTACTTTTTTTTTTTTTAAAGGTTTGGCTTACCGGCGACAACTACATGTCTGTGGTAAAAGGCCTTCATAATGCAGTAGCATTGGACTATCACTATGAAAAACAGCTAGTTTTTTGGACTGAAAACAATCTGAGAGTCATACGTGTGGCACAAATGAACAACAATAATATTACAGGTAAATGTTTACTATTCGTATGTACTATACCATGTCTATGGGGTACCTACATAAAATTATATAATAATAATAAATATTGGGGACACCTTACACAGATCAACTTAGCCCAAACTAAGCAAAGCTTGTACTATGGGTGCTAAGCGACGATATACATACTTAAATAAATAAATACATATTTATATACATAGAAAACATGCATGACTCAGGAACAAATATCTGTGCTCATCACACAAATAAATGCCCTTACCGGGATTCGAACTCAGGACCGAGGCTCAGCAGGCAGGGTCGGGGACCGGTCGTCATGTGTAGGTATAATGACATGCATGTTTAGAAACATATAGTTTCTAGGGACAGTTACGTCAGTAATCTAATAGGCGTAGGCGATTCGTAGATATACCAAGGAAAGGGAAAATCAGAAATAGAACTGAAATTTTCGCTCTAAACTTTAACCTTTATGCTACTTTTATAGGTTAGACACTAATTGAGTGCAAAATATTGAATGTGTGGGTTCTTGTTACTCTTCTTGATTTTCAGAAACAAACTCAATACAAATTGGCAATTTTTGGGTTTTAAGACAATTCTTTGACAATCTAACTGACGGACTAATTCGTTTTTTTAGTCGTCTCACCTATTGCCAGGAGTGGTACTGAAACTTGAGTAGTTTCATATGCTCTGCCTACCCCTCCTTCATGGGATACAGGCATGATTGTATGTATGTATGAAAGTCTCCCGAACCAATTTTACTATTTAATTTATTTGACGTATTTTTAGTCATCTGTCAATGTACCTACTAGGATTTACATACTTAAAATAAAATATTTAATGTCAATCGTAGCCAATTTGAACGTATCGCAATTAAAATGTATAGAGTTATTTACAATTAAGTTTGACAAAATATTAAAAGAATGCTCCGAGTGGATTAAAATAGGATATACTTAGTTAAGTATCGTACATTATTAAACTATAATGTTGCAATTGTTGCAGATGTCATAAGGTGGGGTTTGGAAACACCAGGCGGCGTTGCAGTAGACTGGATCCATGATCTAATATTTTGGACGGACTCGGGAACAAGACGTGTTGAAGTAGCTACTTTAGAAGGGCTGCAACGGGCGGTGATAGCAGCCAACGATTTGGATAAACCGAGGGCTATAGCCGTTCATCCTGGAGATGCTTTGGTGTTTTGGACCGATTGGGGTAAGAACAAAGGATAAACAAAAAATATTTTTACATAAAGGGTGTATCTCAGAGGACCCTGTAATGGGCATGGCTATTAAGGAAACGAAACACTCGTAAATATTTATCTCTAACGCACTTGCGTATTGGCGCGACGGACCCAGACTACCTTTCGCGGCGTTTCGTTTTCGTTTCGCGTTGCAGAAATGCCATTCGGCTACGGCACCAGGGAAGAAATAGTCGAGAGCGTTCGTATGGAGAATTGACCACTCCCGTATTGTCTTAAGTCACCATAATTACGTGTCGTCATTTACCGTTAAGTATATAGAAATTGGCAGTAGCGGCGACACGTGCTGCTGAAGTCGAGCAATTACTGTGGTGTCGCTTGAACTCGAATTCTCTAGAATCATTAGGTACGAGTAAATAAATATATTTTTTTTTTAACTTTTAGGTCCTAATCCAAAAATTGAGCGAGCTGACATGGACGGAAATAATCGTAAGAGCGTCATCGTGAGTCAGATTTTCTGGCCCAATGGCCTGACTATTGACTACATTGAATCAAAGATATACTGGGCGGACGCAAAGCACCATGTTATAGAAAGTTCATCTTTCGATGGGAGAAATCGGAGACGGGTGTGTATCCATATATTATATTAATATTAACAGTTGACTGAATAATATAGGCAGTTGTCTATGTTTCACGGTAGATATTCTTTACACAAACATATTTGTTGTATTTGTACAGATCACGAACAAAGGATTGCCCCATCCATTTGCACTGACGATGTTTGAAGACGCAATTTATTGGACGGACTGGCACACAAAGAGTATATCCACCGTCAATAAGAGGACTGGAAGGGGAATACAAACTGTCCACGCTGGATTAAATGCTCCTATTGATATTCATAGGTATGAATAAATTATATGTTATTGATACTTTCAAATTAAATGTTGTAAGCTCGTAAATAAAGTATAATATCGCTAGGTAAACGACTGGAGCTGATCTCATTTTGTAGGCTTTTCTATGTTAAATCTTACGGATTAGTTTCAACGGCTAAAACGGCAACATTAGCATTAATGTTTGACGTTCCATAAGATAACAGATATATATCTGTGTTAAAAAAGAAGTGTTAAGGTGACGAGAGATGAAGAAGAATGGAAGTGAAAGACAAGTTGTGCCAATCCCACATAACATGGAATAATGATAGGAGTAAGAAGAGACGTGTATTTGTCACAAACCGCGTCACTTCTTCATGCACGTTGCCAATATTAATTATAATGTAGGTATGTATAAATATGTATGTTGTTGTATTTTTTTACAGTTATCACCCGTTGCGCCAACTGAGGACGTATAAGAACCGTTGCGGTCGAAATAATGGCGGGTGCTCTCATCTGTGCCTCCCCAACAGCAATGGCTACTCGTGCCGATGCCCCGTGGGCTTCAATTTGAATTCTGACGGGTACGTGCCGCGAGTGGTTGTTACAATTAGTCAAAAAATTAAGCTAAACTAACTTTTTACATTTCAAATATGTACTAGCTTTTGCCCGCTCGCGTTAAATTCGAAAATTGCGGAATGCTCCATAGAAATTTCCACCCCCATTTTAGGGAAGTGGAGGATTAGAAAGAGGTAGAAAGTAGGCTATGTCACTCTCCATCCCTTCAACACTCCACTTAAAATCACGTCAATTCGGCGCTCCGTTTTGCCATGAAAACCCGACAAGCAAACCGACACACACACTTTCTTATTTGTAATATTAAGCGTGGATATTCACAATACCTCCGTGACAATTTTAATTTTAACCTTTCAGACGAACGTGCGAAGAGTCTCCGGAAAAACTTATACTGTATGCCCAAAAGAAAGATATCAGATTAAAACAATTATACCCACGCAAGCAAATGTATTCCTTAGACATGGTAAATTCTCCAATTATTTAAATTTTCTAATTTAGCTACTTTTGTAATCTATACGCTTTATTATTTTCCTTATACACTGACTAATTAAAAACTTGAAATATTGGCTTCGGATCAGGTCATACCGGTGGACCATATCAAATCGGCGATGGCTTTGGACTGGGATCATAACAGCAATTCAATATTCTGGACCGATGTTGATAAAGATACAATCAATCGAGCTTATTTGGATGGGTCCAATCAGACGGTTGTTGTCGGCTCGAATTTAAGTAAGTAATGATTTAATATTATCTAATATAATCTATCTGGGTCAGTTGCCTTCGAGGGAAGCCAGTCCTGTCAAACTGGTGTAACTTGGCAGACGGGTTTACCCTTGAATCGTCGACAGACACTTGTTCGAATATTATTTCAAAGACAACGTTTCAAATAATTTCATTTCATCGACAGTTCATATCATAGAACAATCGACACAAGTAAAATCAAACCGTAGACTTTTATTTCGTAGATAACTTATTCCGAGTATACTTTACATCGTGGTATTTCATTTCGTGTTTTTTTCATTTCATTTTGTTTTACATTAAATACAATTCATTACGCATAATAATATTTAAATTATGATTCTTTCTAAAATTGTACAATTTGTAAACTGTTTGTTTTGTCACAGTTCTAACCTAACCCAAACCTACTCGGTAAGCTGGTCGTTTTTGTGTGTGGTCAGTTATAACCTAACCTAAACCTAATTTAAAAGCCATTGGATGTAGTGTAGGTCGCAGTTCTAACCTAACCTAAACCTACTCTGTAAGCTGGTCGTTTTTGTGTGTGGTCACAGTTCTAACCTAACCTAAACCTAATTTAAAAGCCATTGGTTGTAGTGTAGGACGCAGTTCTAACCTAACCTAAACCTACTCGGTAAGCCGTTTGTTTCTGTGTGATCACAGTTTTAACCTAACCTAAACCTACTCTGTAAGCCGGTCGTTTTTGTGTGTGGCCACAGTTATAACCTAACCTAAACCTACTCTAGGATTTAAGCCAATGGTCATAGTTTAATTATGGACGTAAATATGTGATGTGCCACGATAATCGACAATTTGAAGTTTCCTAGAATATAAACATCTATTAACGTGTAGTACGACAAATGAGAAAGTATTGTAATAATACGTCGAATAAATGAATTGCGATGTTTTATAGTTCTGCTATTTGAAGTACTTTGAAACGAATCAGCGATGAAACAATATTCGTTGAATAATATTTATAATAACTAAGAAAATTTCAAATAAATAGTAGTTGAAACAAAATTACTCGAAACAATTTTACTCGAACTAAACTTTCGATGATTTGTTGTCGATGAAATGATATTCGATGAAAAGTTTGTCGGCGAAACAAGGGTACACCTGGCAGACGTTCAGATGTACTCCCTGAGTAATCACTGGTCAAACTATACAATGTGTGAATATTATCTAATACTAATTCTTCAAAACGCAGGCTAAATATATGTATCCCCACCTTTCTATAGGTATCAGCTTTACCCGTAATGTTTAATATTTCGGTCTCTAGGTTTAATGTTTTTCCCATCACGGAACAATAGTGTTCCTCTTTCCCTTTTCCCTCTCCCTTTGGGAGGTCTGTGCAGAGCCGAAGCCGACACGTAGTCTCTTTTGACACTTTAATGAAATGTAATGTATTAAATGGCTATTTTGTTTTCAGTTTCTCCTTGTGGCTTGGCATATGACTGGTTAACTGACAAGTTATATTGGACAGACGCTGGAACTAACCGAATTGAGGTAGCGAATGCTAACGGCAGCATGAGAACGCTTTTGGCGTGGGATAAAATTGACAAGCCGAGAGATATCGTACTGGATCCTAAAGGTAAGAATCCCTTCGATATTCATTAGAACTGTGTTAAACTTTTAAATGTTTAACATTGTATATGTATGTATCCAGATGAAAATGTATGAGAGAAACTTAAAGTAGGTATTTGCTATCGAGCTGATCTATTGATAAAGACAGGAAGTGAATAGTTTGTGTCTATATATTCCATCTTATCGAGTTCCTTTTCTTAATGGTCATGATTTTCCAGGAGGGGTGATGTATTGGTCGGACTGGGGTCTGAGCCCCTGCATTGAACGCGCGGACATGGACGGCGGGAACAGGCAACGTATAATCACCGGCAACGACATGGTATGGCCCAATGGTTTAGCGTTGGACCTTGAACGACAGCGCATCTACTGGACAGACGGAGGCAATAAAACCATTCAATATGCTCGTTTCGATGGCACTGGAAGAACTGTTTTGATAGGTAAGGGAACGCTTTCTACTTTACTCTATTGTGTCTTTTCATGCTGAATGAAATAAGTACCTATTTGAAACAAAGCTATCAATCAACAATCTGTATTTAACAGGGCAAGACCTTTCCCATCCGTTCGGACTGGACTTATACGGGAATGAGGTGTTTTGGACAGATTGGGACACACAGTCCATACAAGCTGCTAATAAGCTCACTGGAAACAACAGAAGAACCCTTGGATCTGGCGTTGCTGGTATCATGGACGTCAGGGTTTTCCATAAGGAAAGGATCAGCGAAGCTAATCAGTAAGTACCTATTTGAGTAAAAATGCATAGTTAGAGAAAAAATTATTACATGTTTTGACATGTAGGTATGCTTTCTGGCGCGCTGTAAGTGGCTAAAGTGGCAAAGGTCAAATCTTAATATTTTCGTCATGTCCGTCTGTCCCTGTTTCGCGGCATTTCACTCTAATACTACAACCTAACCAGCATGCCATTTTTGGCAAAATATATATTTTTATTAAAATAAAGTAACTGTCACTAACCTTGATATGAATGTATAGCTTTCTTTATATCATATCGTGTAAGCTACGGAACCATCAGATGTGTTGTTTTTTTTAAGTAGGTACCTATTTATAAAAATGTCTTTAACCCCAATTCAACCGAAATCCACAGTTATAAACACTTTTATTTTTTAACAGCTGCACCAAAAACAATGGAGGCTGCTCTCATTTATGCTTGCTCAAGCCAAGGGGTCGTTCGTGCGCTTGTCCCATTGGAATTAAATTAAGCGTAAGTATAATATTTCCGAATAAATTATTTGTTTTAGGTAATATTAGAGCTTATTGGGATAAGAATAACATTTGCTCTGTACGTACTGACAAACGCAAAGCGTTTATCGCATTAAAAAACTGCACCTAAGCGTGCAGATCAGTCTTCGGAGATAAGTAGCTAAAGTTTGAAATTGTATCCTAAAGTTAATTAATTTGTAATCATTCTTAACACATATGTTGTGTATTTAACGAAATGATTTTAATTTAATTGCAGAAGGACGGTAAAACCTGCACCAACGGCCCAATAAACTTCCTTATCTTTGCCCACCGAACCGACATCCGCGTGATTTCGCTGGACGTGCCGTACCAGATAGACGTTGTGCTGCCCTTGCCACCGCTGAAGAACGCGCTTGGAGTGGATGTTGACCAAAAGACTGGTATTTGTTCATAAAATTATAAACCTGTTAGGGCCACTTGCACCAACAGAAATCGAGGGTTAACCCACCATTTTATACGGAATTTGACAGATGACAGCCCACTAACCCTGAGTTAAGCGATTGGTGCAAGTGGGCCTTAATAATAACCATATTTAAACCCACGGTTTCCCAACCACCTGAACTTACTACTAAATCTCCTCTTATTTATTTATTGATGATATTGCTGAATTCATATTGATTTAGGCATTAAGTTTACATAATATCGTCTTGTGTTTTCTTGAATTACGTATATACACGAGTATGATTTAGAATTTAGGGATACTGATACGCAATAATGTGATCCCGCATGAATTTTGCAATAAAATGTCAACTTTAGTCGTCAAATTTTTGAGTTGACATCTTATTGCGAAATGCATGTAGGATGACACATTATTGCGTATCAGCATCCTTACATAAACATTGTATTTATATAAACAGGTCTCATATACTGGACTGACACCGCGGAGAGGAAAATCCAACGTTCTAATAAAGTGGGCGAGAATATCGAAACAATTATTGGCAAAGGTCTTCATACAGCAGATGGTATCGCGATTGATTCCAGCGGCAGGAAGGCGAGTTACATGGAAAATATATTTTAAGAGGAATTTCTAAAAGTGCATATTCTTAATTATGCTTATTCTTTGTTACAGATTTATTGGACTGATGGCGGTCGTAACAGTATAGAGGTCGCTGAGTTAGATGGAAGCAATAGAAAGGTTCTAGTGTGGACTGGGCTAGGTAAGTTTTCCATTAAAATGTAACTAACGCTACAAACAAATACTATTTACCTGCATACCTATTTAACACAACTTTAACGTTGTCTACAGATTCTCCAAGAGCAATTGCTTTACACTATAATCTGGGATATATGTTTTGGTCGGACTGGGGCACATCAGCTAAAATTGAAAGAGCGGATATGGATGGCAAAAACAGGTAAGACCACAAACAACTATTTTCGTGTAAAAAAAATTATGTATTCATAAAAAAAAATATCAACTTTTATTTCATTTTAGGCGTGTTATTGTCGACAACGACATTAAATGGCCGAACGGCTTAGCCGTCGATCGTGTGGAAGGTCGTCTCTATTGGAACGACGCTAAAGTCTATACCATTCAGACTTCCGACTTCAGTGGTAACGACCGACGCACCATTCTGTATAAAGTTCAATATCCCTACGGCATCGTGATCGTAGGTCCGTATATTTACTGGACGGACTGGAAAACGGAAGCATTGCATAGAGCTAATAAGACAAATGGGAATGATTCGATCATGATTAGAGAGAACTTGAAAGGTTTAATGGATATTCGAGCAGTTCAGGTGAGTTTAACTTGTGGATTGGCGTATGGAAAATAGACTTTAGACCATATAGATATCCCGGTCAATATAAGTCTAATGAAAATAACAGTGAGTCATTCAAAAGTCGATATAGATAGTTCGCATGAGTTTAACGTAACAACGACAAATATATCCTTACTATTTAGCTAAGACAGACTATAAACTCGATAGTACTTAAGTTTCCCTATATTTGCAGAGTGAACATCTCATGAAAAGCTCATGCGGTCCCAACAATGGAGGTTGTTCCCACCTGTGTCTCCGTTCACCGGAAGGATATTCCTGCGCTTGCCCCACCGGTATCTTATTCGAAAACCAAACAGAACAACACCCAAAGAAGTGTAAGAAACACCCAGACAATTTCCTCGTGTTCGCGACAAGAGGAAGCGTTGCGTTCATATCGTTGGACACTCCAGAACAGTGGGACGTTACGCTTCCAGTCAAAGACGTCCAGAATTCTATTGCAGTTGATTTTCATTGGGACAGAAAACTAATATTCTTTACTGATGTAGAAAAGAACGTTATAAGGTTTGTATAACTCACCTTGAGTCTAATTTATCATACTTGGGAATTAGAAAATAATGTCATACTTCTGTTTCAGATCTATTAATATGCTGAACATGAGTGATACGAAAGTAGTAGTAAAGAAAAGATTGGAAACACCCAATGGTCTAGGCGTCGATTGGATAGCCGACAATATTTACTGGACGGACAATGAGTATAAGGCACGTCATTTATTCTCTTTTGACTACCGGTTTGGACTAGTCTATTAGTACCCTGCATATGTAACAGATGGTTCTGAGCCTAGGTTCGAATGCTGGTAGAGGCGTTTATTTGTGCGAAGAACACAGATATTTGATAAAAATAATTTTTACTTCATTTTGAAATAATACTTTAATGGAGAAACTGATTTGTGTCGTAAGTCTTAAGTCTTAACTTATTTGTTAAAGCATAATTATGTTTGGTTGCAGGTGATCGAAGTAGCAAGATTGGATGGTTCCTGTCGAAAAATCTTGATTAATGACCTTACAGAACCAAGAGCGATAGCATTATTCCCCGCTAAAGGGTAAGGATCAATTCAAAGTAAAATAAAAATATACCGGTTTTTTTAATAGAAAAACTAATCTGTTACTATATTTTCAGTTACTTGTACTGGAGCGACTGGGGCGAACATCCTAGCATTCAACGAGCTTACTTGGACGGCACCCAGAGAACTGTGATCGTAAATAAAGACCTAGGGTTCCCCAACGGCATCACAATAGATTTTAAGGATCGGCGATTGTACTGGACCGACGCTTTGAAGGACAGAATCGATACGTCAGATTTGCACGGTAACCACAGAGTGCAGTTGATACCAGATGCTAAACATCCCTTTGGTATGACACAGGTGAGGCGAATCATTACTTGATCATCATCTTCCTTGCGTTATCCCGGCATTTGCCACGGCTCATTCCAGCCTGAGGTCAGCTTTGACAAATAATCCCAAGATTTGGCATAGGCTTTTACGAAAGCAACTGCCATCTGACCTTCCAACCCGAAGGGTAAACTAGACCTTATTGGAATTAGTCCGGTTTCATCACGATGTTTTCCTTCACCGAAAAGCGACTGGCAAATATCAAATGACATTTCGCACATAAAGTCCAAAAAACTCATTGGTACGAGCCGGGGTTGCAAGTCGCACATACTTACCGCTAGGCTACCAGCGCTTCAAAGCGAATCATTACTTGATCCAAGGTCAAAAAAGACTGATATATATATTTTCTGTTGAGAAGACCATCATAAGGCAAAAACTCTTTTAGATACCGTGAGAACCGAGAGCTTCGCAACTTCTGCTTTAGAAATAGAAATATTTTATTTGCAGAAAAAGGGTACATAGCGTAGAAATGCAAATATTAAAAGTAAAAGCTTTTTGGTGAAATTAACTGGGACGAAAATTATCAGTTACTCTCACAATTATTACACTCTCTTATCGGTTAAAAATAATCAATATAAGTACCCATAGGTATTCTAAAAGTTGCATTGAAACATTAATGAAATAAAATTTTCAGTTCAACGACTACATCTACTGGACAGACTGGTTCAAAAAGTCTGTAATGCGAGCCGACAAGAAGACAGGAAAGAACGTCACAGCGCTGCGAACTGACTTAGAAATGGCGATGGAGATAAAAGCCGTGACGTCAGAGAAACAGCGCGGGTGGAACCCATGCAAGGAGAATAATGGCGGTTGCTCGCACCTGTGCCTTTTCAAGGGACACGATTACATCTGCGCCTGTCCGGATGAAGCGGACTTAAGACCCTGTGACACAAGTAATGCCTCGGATAACGCTCTGAACATTTTTGCTTGATGAGTTATAGGACCTGGGGGCCGATTTTTGAGTCTCACGCGTTTGAATTCAGAAAATTGTCACTGAAAATAATAAGCAAGTCACCGTTTTCAACCGGTATTTTAGTGACAAAATCCCGTATCAAAAATCCCTGGTGATTCCTCTTATACGAGCAATAAATTAAACTGTAGCCTGTACTACTCAAACTGACGAACATTTTTCAGCGACTTATTATTTGATCGTGTTGCAGGAAACACCCGGTTTTTCCATTTAATTTTGGCGCTCAAGGCTCTTTAGTTTTATTTTCGTTCTTTTGTGTATAACTGAAATGTTATACACGCAGATTAGGTACTGACAATAGTTTTTTTTTTATTTCCCCAAAATTACTACATTACAATATTTTACTAATATCAAAACGGCTGATAAAGGAATCTTTTTTTCTTTTTACAGTCCCAAGTCCCAAGGTGGACATAAGTGTGCGACCATACTCTGACTACGACATAGACCCGGAAGACTTCGACCGACGCCCCCCAGCGCCCACGCAAGTCCCCGACACGAGCGTCATGGGCATCTTGCTGGTTGTTTTCGGGATTCTGGTCTTCGTCATCTTGGTTGTAGTTGTCCTGGGTATTGTGTGCGGTAAGTTTTAAGGTTTTACTTATTAGTAATACCGTCGTGAGTTTAAGAAATAATTATGTGTGCTGTAAGAAAGAAATGTGTGTGTGTGATAGTATTAGCACTTTTAGGAAGTTTCAAGAAAGACGTAGAGGAAGCAGAATCATTAAATGTATTCTTAGTATTGTTGTTAATAATGCCCTATTTATATTATATCCGTTTTAAATAAGCTACTCAATAACACAAACGTAACGGAAAATGTACAGTGAGCTGCGAAACTGATTGATTAATTCGCCATGCACTGTTGCAGTTCACTGTACTTATGTAATTTATGCTTGGTTGGTGGGTTGGTACGTGCAAAAAATACAGTTCCGTAAGTATACCTAAACTGTTTGAATTGAAATATTAAAAATATATTTTATTAAATTCCAGTAAAACTAAAACGGGAGCACGGCGGCGAACTGAAGGAGAACTACCGAGAATCTGGCGGTCACATCTCTTTCCACAACCCGAACTACAACTGCGCCACTGGCGGGCCCGAGCCCTCTGAGCGCAGACCTAACCGGTTCCAAGGCATCTTCAAATACGACAAAAGCCAGGTAAGTCTGGTACAGTACAAGTAATAAATAACGGAGTAAAGTTGTAAAAAAAACCCCCGACCGTGACATAGTGGTCCGATTTTCATAAAACATGGCTAAGAACACTCCCGACTATCTCAGCTTTCAAACAAAAAAAACTAAATCGAAATCGGTTCATCCGTTCGGGAGCTACGATGCCACAGACAGACACACATACAGACAGACATGTCAAACTTATAACACCCCGTCGTTTTTGCGCCGGGGGTTAAAAACAAAAGCGAGCGAGAACTGAAGGGGAACCACCGAGAATCTGGAGGTCACATCTCCTTCCACAATCTGAACTACAACTGGCAGGCATCCTCAACAAGATCGGAATCGGAGTTCGAATAAGCCATGTATAAACATTCAAGAAGGGCTTTAGCTAAGATTTTTACCTACATATACGGTACAATAATGCAATAAAAAACTATATTTTATTTTCAAAAAAAAGCGTTAGGTACATGTACTTTTAACTTTGACCACCACATATTACTCTTAAACGGTCACAAACATATGCGACTAGCCCTAATGGCTCTATAAGATTATGTCAGATATTTTGACGGACTTCGTTTTGTAACGTATTACTGCTAGCGAAAATTGGTGTGACGACTTTAAATGACTGAAATTCGTAGGTTCAGAAGTCCACACACTGTTGATGAGGCATTGCTCAAGCTAGGTACCTATTTATCCAACTAAACAAGAAATGGTACATGACTTACCTTTCTTTTTTGTGCAGGAGCGCGTCACAAACGTGTACATCCCAGAAGGCACCAGCTTGCTACCGCCGCCGCCCCCGCCGCCGCACCGCCAGCCGCCGCGGCCCGCCACGCACGAAGACTTCGAGCCTGTCACATTGCACTCCTTCGCCTAAGACGAATATGATCATTTTTATCTATTACATACTGTAGAGAAGCAACAGGTAAACAGAGGTGAAAATCGGACACAGCTTCAGATGCAGTGCGAGAAGGGTTTCCTTCGTATTTTTCCGGAAACGTTCGTATTTGTCATGCCAGTTCAGTCAATGTCAGTATATTTTGTACTAAGACTGACTGAAATAGCATGACACGTTTGTACGTTTCTGTAACCATACGAAGGCAAATCTTTCCGCGATGGTACGCCTTTAAATTGGTCATTTCATAATGGCATTGTCATCGATGAAATGATTGGCTGGCCACGCCACAATAAGTAACGTCAAAACAAAACTATGAAGTGATCAATTCTAAAATGGAATTGCATGAAATGCTCAAAAGCTGGTCACGTGCTCAAAAGTGCTCATATGATATAATATTCGGCTAGATATGTTGCAATATACCTACATATCTACGAAATATTTCGCGACAAAAATATTTGAAATCGAAACCATTAAGTACCTATTCATTTATTCCGAGCTTCCATGGTACATTTTAGATAGTAATTAACAGTTTATAACTACAAATAATTTCCTTCCATTTAGTTGTATCCAAAAAAATATGTTGCTTTGTTCATGACATTGAATTCCTTCATAACATCATGTTCGCGTCTGTTCACCTCTCTATGAGTAAGTGCTCTAAAAAGTTATCTGGCTCTCCAATGTACCTTTAATTAAGTGAATTGAACACCATAATGTTAACAAAATTAATTAATTGAAAGTACTATAAAAACCTAAAGAATGATATCAAGTACATTTGAAGCACAATAGATTAGAACTTTACTTACCGGCTGGCCATTTGTATTATATTGTCACGTCGCTTTAATAGGTACGGTGCACAACAAATTTACCTTACCGATGAATCAAAGTGTTCGAATGTTAACATATTTAGGTACTAGAAATTTATGGTTAGGTAGTTCTATAAAATCGTTTGTTATCATCGAACTTTGTACGCTTTCAGTATTTGGATTGCGTGTCTGGATAATTGCAATTGTTTTGTTTAAAGGTATATTTTTGTGGATTGTTTTAGTTATTTATGAATAAACATGCTGTAGGATATGATAGGGTTTTGTTGACTAGCCGGTCTTACGTGCCTACCTTACATGTCAATGGCTACGCTTCGTTGTGTTGCTTAGTCGCTCTCTCTCTCTCTTCCATCTTAATGCGATAGAGACATTAGCGTGTCGTTTTCTAAGGAGCGTAACTATTTACATGTTGGCCAGGCATCTTGCGTTCCAGAACGCCGCCGCAACGTGTATTTGTACGGTGTAAATTATTTAAAAATATCGTCAAGATTATCAACACAATAATAAGTATGGCAGCAAAAATATTAGGTTCATTAGATCCAGGATTGTATTGGAATGTGAACGTAAATAGTGCATAGGTCCCTACTGCCGCTGGCTATATGGAAATATTTGTCAATTGCAGCTTCTGAAAACATAAACAAATAAAGAACAATTATAAATGCTTACTTATTGAAAATTCATGTTACTGTTGTATATTTAGTGTTGACACCTTGGTTATTTCTAGTTTGTGAAGGACTGGCGGTTTTTTTTAATTTGATTTGACAAAACTATAACGTTTATTATAATTAATATAATTACCGTACGTACCTATGTTGCAAAATGAAATTCCTCGAATTTATTATTAATTGTAAGAGCTCGCTTGTTTACCCCGCCACTCCAAAATCATTTGTAGTAATCGTAGTATCTCTGTCACAAACTAGAACTAATTTCTGCAGTATTACTGCGTTAATCCAAGTTGCTCTACCAATCACTTCTAAATCGCCAGCAACAATTTAAATTAAGGTAAAATTCAACGTTATTCCGTCAGATTTATTACATAATACATATAGTGTAATAAAAATAACATCCTTGTAGCGAAAAGATAAACATATTGTTATAATTTACAAATAGGAATAAGTGTTTAGCATATGAATGACTTACAAGCCAAAGGCTAAATTTGTACATAAGTAAATTAAGTATTGATACACGCAAACCTACTTAAAATGTAGGAGAGGTAAGTGATATGACGATTACTTTGTAACCATTATATGTTAATATGAAATATAAGGATATATTCGTCCTTTCTATTTTGATAACACGTTTGATAATCTCATTTTTAATAACAAGTCGGACACCTGATATTTTAATGATTACTAGTTTACGTGTCAATCTTTATCATGGTGGGTGCAAACTGTAAAATGTGACGTTATCTGGATAAAGGGACCTTATTGTCGATGGCGCTTACGTCCCGCAGCGTCGTATTTGTACACGAACATCGCTCATAACGCCGTAAGCGCCATCGACAATAAGGTCCCTTTATCCAGATAATGGCACAAATATCTTTAAAACTCCTTTGGAATTATCGATGATAGATTGTAGTTTTCTCGAAAAAATGCTTTTTGGGAAAGGTACATCTGAGTGGTATGTATGAAAAATACTCCTAGACATTTAAATAATAAATGTATTTTGTACTAGTTTCACGTCTCACCCGGGCTCAGGGCTGAGGCTCATGAAACTTTATAAAGTCATAGATTAATTAATTCAGTAGGTATAAGTGGTGTCATATGGATATATGTGTCCATAGGGGCGGGTGCTAGTATAGTTAAGTACTAGCGTATGCACCCGACTACTTTAGACACGGGTAGCTGTTTATACATATTTAGAAATGGTATTGACAGCATACTTTTACATACCTATGTCTATATGTGACTTTGAAACACTATGAATGTATTAAATTGTTATACTTAGGTAAATATTATACTTAATTTTATTTTCTGTTTAATATTTTCCAAGCAAAAATAAAAGGGTGTTATATATGTTATAGAGATAAATTTCACCAAAATAAATATGGTGACAATAATATATCAGTGTAAATAATTAGTTTTAATCATGAGTTGATGACGTATGTTACATTACATTGTAAATAACAGACTTTTAGTTTGCGGTATGCTAGGTTATGCTAGCATGGCGCAGTTTTGGCTTCTCAAACTTAGTACCCACACAATTATATTACCGTAAATAATCCTACGGAGGAATGTAATCTCAGTTCAGAAAAATACTTGGTTAAAGTTTAAATCTTAAATAAAATGGAAAACATAAAAGTGAGTATATGCAAAATGGAACTTACCTTATATCCAAATGTCAATTCAAAAATTCACTTTGGTATTTTAAATGAAGCCGTTTTTTTTATATGCCTGACTTGCCAGAGACAAATTTGTCTTGAATAGGGCATTTTCGGAAGTCAGAAACATCTGTTTAAACAGGCAACATATACAATTTTAAAATTCTAAAACTTCTTTCTTCCAGTTATAATTTCTTTTTGACGAATATTACAAGGTTTAAAAAAATATTTCAAAAATCAACGTTAGTTCCTCCAATCGGGTAAACCAGGTGAACGAATCAAAATGATGTTTTTCGCTATCTTTTAATTGTGCATTTACGTCGTGACATCGCGCAAAAATGTAACACATAAAGTATCACAGGGTGTTTTAATCTAAGATAGGATTAGGATGGTAACTAAATGAACAGATGGTTTCAGAGAGGCAAAATAAAGTTACGAAGCACTAAGTGATGCATTTACGTTTTTACTCAAACAATTGTTAAATATGTTTATGTGTACATTTTCGTATCTCTTAGAAATAAGTAAAAGTCAACTATTACAATACCGAAATAATAATTGTTTATGAGAAGATTTCTCGTTACAAGGGGTCATCGATGGTTATGTTAAGGTACAGACAGCGCCAGAAGTAGGTACAAACTTAGTGGAAGAAATGCTCAGATGGCAAAATTGTTGCAAATCGGAATTTCCAGATATGATCCACGAGCATAGCGAGTGGCTCGAAAAGCAAAGGTTTCAGATATTCACTTGGCAGCCAATTACCATCAAACTACCACTCTCGTGGATGAAATGTAACTTTCTCATCTAGTTTCGAACGATCAAGAGGAATGAGTTCCATAAAAACATTTTTGAGCACTCTTCTACAGCCACTACTACCGCTGCTGACTGTACCACCAATAAAACCATTTTCACATTATCCGATCCGGTATCGGATGTAGGACGGATTTCAAAGGCAAGAATCAAAGATGGCGCCTTTAATGTATAGGAGATCAGTCCTACATCCGATATCGGATCGGATAATTTGAAAACGCACTAACGCCGTTACTTTGTGATATATTTATTAATTAACGATACATTCCGCCCCCGATTGTTTGCTAGAAGTTTAAGTGAAGATATTAACACCACTTTAAAAGTAATCTTATTGAAAGAATGTCTCTTATATTTAAAAAAGAAAGTCGTCTAGACAGTCTGATTTATTTAAGAACGAGAGCTAAGCTTTCTCAATGGCGAAAATTTGTTCTAAAAAAGTTGGACATTCAGCATACTCATAGGTTTAAGGCGCAACACATGAGATAATTCCCACATCTATAAATAACTTTAGAAATAATTTTATGCTGGTTATGCATACCTATAGTATGTTTTAAATTTTAATTTTGATTTTTTTGTGATTGTTACTAAGATGATTTTACGTGTAGTTAAGGGAAAGAGTATAATACCTATAGAGTGCTGTGATAGATGCTTGGAAAGCTATAGAATGAAGAACTAAAGATGGCGGTTACTTTTATTAAAATTCTAATATTTGTATAAGTTTATTCCACCGTGAGACTAGGCCATTTACGTGCACAGATTTTAAGCTCAGGGATAATGTAAACTTCACTTGTCCCAACACTTTTCGTGCCAAAATTCAGTATTATGTTTGTCGATTCGGCCAAATTCATGTGTTTAGGTTTAACTTTAGGTAAAAAAAAATACGGCTTGGGCACCAGTGCCTCCTGGGTCCAAAGTCGTCAGATTTATTATATTGAACATTAAAAAATAGAATTTATTCGAACTATTCGTGTTTTATTTTTCACCTTGAAACCTAACAAAGCTATTTTACCAATCTATGAAGGTACATATTACTTTAATGTGAACTTTATAATACGTCGCCGATATAATTCTTCAAATTATTGAATAAATCATAATAATAATTTGCATAAGATATACCTTCACGTGAACCAAGGATCATTTATATAGGATTTACAGGCTCTATAGCTATACTAAGATTCGTACCTCATTTTTTTAGCGCCACGTATTATAAATACTATCATAACTATACTGATGATGCCTACAAATTTATTGTTTTCAAAATGTGTATTGACTTGATATCATGATATTAAAATGAAGTAGCATGTCGTTTCTTATAAAAAATAAAAACACGCAAAAATATTTGGGGAAAATATGATTTTGGCCACTTCCGGGTTGCGAAACAGCGCCATCTAGTTTTAAGTCTAAATGGCCCATACATTTCAGGATACGCTTTTTAGGGTTCCGTAGTCAACTAGGAACCCTTATAGTTTCGCCATGTCTGTCTGTCCGTCCGTCCGTCCCTCCGTCCGTCCGTCCGTCCGTCCGTCCGTCCGTCCGCGGATAATCTCAGTAACCGTAAGCACTAGAAAGCTGAAATTTGGTACCAATATGTATATCAATCACGCCAACAAAGTGCAAAAATAAAAATTGGAAAAAAATGTTTTATTAGGGTACCCCCCTACATGCAAAGTGGGGGCTGATATTTTTTTCATTCCAACCCCAACGTGTGATATATTGTTGGATAGGTATTTAAAAATGAATAAGGGTTTACCAAGATCGTTTTTTGATAATATTAATATTTTCGGAAATAATCGCTCCTAAAGGAAAAAAGTGCGTCCCCCCCTCTAACTTTTGAACCATATGTTTAAAAAATATGAAAAAAATCACAAAAGTAGAACTTTATAAATACTTTCTAGGAAAATTGTTTTGAACTTGATAGGTTCAGTAGTTTTTGAGAAAAATACGGAAAACTACGGAACCCTACACTGAGCGTGGCCCGACACGCTCTTGGCCGGTTTTTTGTATGAGCTTTGTCTGTCCCGAGTTATATGGTCCTTGACGTGAACGTACTAAATCAAACTTGTGATGGACTTATGGGTTTATAAGGTTTGTAAAAATACGACGATTATCACTTTGAACTCATTTATTCTGTAATTTTAGATAATTAGAATAGAAGAATCCATTCTACTATAAATTAGATTAATGAATATGAAACGACTGTGTATTTATATAACAATTGCTCGGTGCACCCTCAGAACCACAGCCAAAAGCTAACTAAGAGATTTGTACATATAGATAATACAATAGGCTAGTTTCCTAGTAGTCAAATCAGCATCTTTTTAAGAACTGTCAAAACGATTTGCTAATATGGAATTACTATGAAATACTGAGGAGTGACGTCACGGTCAATTCATTTACTTTATATCTTTCTTTTTGACTTATTAAATAGAAATTATGTTTATACATAACTACTGTCCATATTTTTCTTCTTAATTATGTGGTGCTTTATTTCGTGCACTGCATAAAATATTTTATTTTAAGTATAGGAAACTAGCCTATACCAACACTTCAACACCTATTGTCTATAGTTCAGAAGATCAACAAGGACTAGAAAACGATGGAAATAATCATCAGTACAAAAAGATACAAGTCTAGATAAATAAATTTGATATAAAACTCAGGTACGTGTTAACATTTAAGCCGTACATCTAAGAAGCTATTCACAGTGTGCGATCTTTGGCACGTAGATATATCTAACAAATATAATACAGATCTAAACATATTACATGAATATAAACTGAACACGAATGTGAGATCAACCTTATCAAATCGCAAAATTTCTTCGCGATATTTAAATTATTTTATTCGGTAGACCGACTCTGCTATCATCGAAAACTTCGAAGCTTGTTTACCACTGAAGTTGCATTCTTTTGTTTTATTTAGGTACATACTAATTTTAAATCAATGGATTGTAGTTTTTCTCAGTCAACTGTTGTCAAAAATATTATAAATCGGAATGTTTTAAGAGAGTAGCAAAATATCAGACAATTCAGTTTTGTCTGTAAAATCCCTGTACGGTTACGAAATCTGATATAATATTGTCTTGAGCGTCGCTTACTTTTGGTTGTTAGGTGTGGTAGCGCTTTAGCTCCGGGAATACCTCCATGAGGACCAGCTCGAACAGCTCCTGAAACAAGACGAACGAACGTATGTAAATAGTAGTAGTAAGTAGGTTAAATACCTATGTGTGCATGTGTGAATACACTAACTACGTGCTTCCGTTGTCACTAGAAAAAGGCGCGAAATTCAAATTTTCAATGGGACGATAAATCTTCGCCCCTACAATTTAAAAATTTTGCCGCCGCCGCCGTTAGAGACCTGTGAAAGTGTGAATACAAAAACAAAATGAATAGTACCTACTTAGACTGTGTACAGTCAACCTATTGGTACCCTAGGCCACTGTAGAACTATGTCATAGTGACGTTATAAATCAGATTATAAGAAATTTCTTACTGCTTGATGTCATTTTGACATGGTTGTATAGCGGCCTAGGGTTCCAATTGGTTGACTGTACCTAGTTAAAATTTAATAATACGAATAAAAATGTTTTATACAAAGTAATTAACCGATTTCGATACTTAAACATAAGAAAGTGCAAAAGCGATTGTTGGATCTAAGTACCATATTGAGTAGGTACCATTGACATTCTTAAAAACAGAACTAACAAAACATTAGTACTTTAAAATAAAATCCAGTACAAAATTTCAGAGGCGAACGACACAGATGACTGCCCCGATACTCGCAGGAATCAATTTATCAGAGTAAACGACAGATTCAGTGGAGCGCGCGTTTTTAGCACCGAGCCAACAAGGTAAATAATTTTAGAACAGATATCTCGCCGCTTAGATGTGAGAATTCTTCGATAGTGCGTTGGTGGCATTGATATGTTTCCACGTGTCTTGTTTTATATTAAAAATATGTGAATCAAAATTGTTTATCTTGAAATAAAGTAGCACTTATATTTTCCGGTATCACCATCGGCATTGATTTCAGACAATGCCTATCTTATTCAGTGCTGTGGCTTTGGACAAAGTGGTTTTATCCAAATTCGCGTGTTGTGAAGGGAATTTCACGGAAATCGCGAACGAAGTGTTATCAAAAGTTTCGCAACAAAATGGAAAATGCACATATTTCCATGGACCATATTTGTTCAACTACATAGCGGATAACGGACATTTATATTTCTGCATCACAGACAAAGTAAGCGAATTTGAATGCATAGTTAAATTTAGAGAATTGTAGAATCTATATGTCATATTTTTATTTATATAGGTAAAAGGTTTGTTGAGAAGTCGGTGGTCCTGGTTTCGAATGCCGGTAAAGGCATTTGTGCGATGATAAGTACCTACTTATGGTACAATGTTTGTGAGTCTTATTTACCTACAAAAGTAAAACAGCAATAAAAAGCTATATCAGCACGGGAAGCATGGTCGCGCGATAGACAATAAAATATCAGGCCGTCCCTATCGCACTTACAAATAGTGCGATAGGGACGGCCTGCTATTTTATCATCTATCGCGCGATCATGCTTCCCGTGCAGGTATGATGAGCCATATGAATACTGACTATCACAGATGTCATATATACCATAGATCAAGCAAACGTATCTACTTAGCGTGTCAAATGAACTCAGTGAAATCCACTGAGTTGTCCGTCTTTACTCGCAGCTTGCAGCTTTCGGGCGTCAATTTTTGTAAGTTGAAGTCAACCAAAACATAAAAAATGCCTCGTTACGTGATATTCAATTGCAACAACACAAAAATTATGAACAATCAAGAGCCTGAGACATATTTAAAATTACAGGCAAGAATCAACTTCAGTACAAAATTTGACACGCTCGGCCCCTATACAAATATATGAATTTGTTTCTTCTATCTAAATTAAGTTCTGTGCTGACTATATATTTCTATACAAATAGTATATACACGGTGTTTCCGGTATCACTTAAAACCTCAGACACCCCAACTGATTTTTATTTTTTTAAACTCATCTAGAGTATTCATCTTTTAATCTGATCGTTACTTTTTTTTTAATTGAATTTTTAATTTTCTGTACAGCTCTACTTGACTTTTAGCTCTACACTCAATGAAATAATTGCTAACTACCATCATAAACCATAAGACTATTTATTTGTGTACATAAGGTTTACCAATAGACAGCTAAGATGTCACTGTAAAACACTTTAAAGCTTTGTCACAGTAAACTTCAAATTGGACAGGTAATCGCAGTAAGCAAATAAACTCAATATTCAAAATGACAAGGTTGTAATTAGGTACGAGTTCAATTTGTTATGACTTATGATAAACATTAAGATTAAACTGACAAACAACGTCAAACTAGTAGCGGAAAAAATAATCGTCCAAGTAACCGGCCAGTATTAATACCCCTAAATACTGAAAAAAGGTAAACAACCTCTAGCAATGCGATATACACAATGTTGTATTACGAGTACAATAGAATGGGCACGTAAAAAATAACTAATAATACTAATTTAAATAAAAATATTACCCCCATCACGATATAGCTCAATCGATTCTACTCTCGATTCTGAACAAAGTGTTTTCAGGTTTTTAGTGTTAAGTGAAACACGGTGTATAGCCACTGATATGTGCGTTGATATAATTTGGGTACGTACTATGTACACGACTTCGCACCTTTCAGACAAATTAGTTATTATTTAAATAATAAGGAAGCAAATTATTAAATATGCCAGTAAGCGATTTAATTTCGAATTTAAACACGATAGACCGGCCAAATCTTACACGAAAATCTGCTAAAAAAACAAAGTGTGATGTACCTAAATATATTATGTAAACTATTCCGTTTGGCCATCGCCCTCCACCACTCATTTCTGATCCAGTTATACTAGATTTATGCTAAAATCTTTTTTTTTAGGTAAAAAATTTACTATTTGACTCTATTTAGGTCTTAAATGAAAGCTAATTAAGTTTGCTACAACTTTATTTCGCAAAATATATAATACAGAGATATGTTTCGCTGAAATCTGTCTCTAAATATTGGCAAAACGAAAATTTTCATAAAAAGAGGGGAAAAATACCCTTCATTTTGAAGCGTCACATCTCAAAAACTGTTTGAGATACGGCACTGCAAGTAGGTTAAATGATTTTAAATTTAATGTACTTTTAAGTTTGTAAAGCAACTTATTGCCTAAATAAAATCTCCAGTTTTTAAGACATTGCAAAAATTAAAAAAAGTCCGATATTTTTTTCAGTTATTTTGCAAATTAAAAAAAAAAGCACACCTTTTTTTGCTTGCAAAACATAGTTTGACATTCCTCCAAGGACCCTAAATAATATACCAAAAATGCAGCTTCTACATCACACTTTGTTTTTTTTATTTCTCTTTTTGACCAGTCTACGAACCAAACAAATTTGTTCTGTTTTACACGCAGACATGCCAACGTTCAAAAGCATTCCTCTTCCTGAACCAAATCAAAAGGCGTTTCAAGTCTGAGGGGCAGGCCTCCACGCAAATGCTGGCAGACGAGATGTACCGCTACAGTGAGGACCACAGCACTATCGTCATCCGTAAAGGAGAGCTCGATGAACTAAATACTATTGGTGTTCGGAGCAGTGGTAAGTAAACGTAGTTTACGCACGTTATGAATTATAACGGCCTTGTATTTTTGTTGTTTTGCTATTATGTACAATGAATACACATAATACACCTGAAAAATAATAGTATAGGCATCGTCAACAGATACATAAATATAAGAAATAAATATTCAATTTTCCTCATTTGTTTTTCGGCCAAGAAAAATGTAATTAAATTAATCTTGACCGGTAACATACACGGGTATTTATATCAATTTTTTTTTTAATTTTCAGAAGAAATACTTGGAGAAAAGTTGCTGTTAGTGGATGACATCAAAAACTTAAACTATGGCGTAAGTAAAATATTACAAAGATCACACGATACTTTTAAGGTAGTCTCTGGAGTGCTTGTAAAGTAGTCACTGTACCAATATAGGTACATTAATTTACAATACAAACAAAATTATATGTGAGTGTGTTTAGTAAAACGTCCCACTTTGTCGGTTACCATTAAGGCGAGATTTACTTGTATCTTTATATGAATAAGCTAACAAAACGGCTTTATAGCAATCGACAAAGCGGGACGGTTTCCCATGCACACTCACATATGTACATTGTACAGCAATAGGACGTTAACTTTAAAAATAAGTATCCAGTGGTGTCAGCTTCTAAAATCACATTTCTCTTTTCAGGCAATTACATACTTGAATAAAAGCCCCAAGCATACTAAAGACTGTATCGTTAAGTATGAAGACAACTTTGAGTAGCCGTATTTATTTGCTATTATATTTTTTCTTATAACAAGCCATGGGCTTAATAAGGCACATAATAAGGTACACATTTTGTCCTAGAAACTCGACGTAAAGCATATGGTTTAGACAGTATTGACTTAATCCTCCCGAGTACCAATTACGATTCCGGACAAATGCTACTAGAAAATTCACAAAGTGCGTAAAAGACGATACGATTGCGAAAAAAAATTGTATGGTGCGAACCTCAACGACACATGATCCACAAAGCAGAATATCTGGACATAGTCTAGCCACTGTTATTTAAAAAAAATATAGTTCAGGATCTGTGTATGGCGGCCATTTAGAGAATGTGGCATGGTGCTTACTCTAACTCCGACTTTGATGTCGAATTTGACTATCATACATTGTTTATATCGATCTGGTTTAAGCACTGTTCAAACACCATGAATGTCAATTAGACTTTGGCCTATGGCTAATTTTTTATCTGTTTCTCTCATCCTGCTAGCATCAAAAATTTACGGCAATCCGGAACGTTGCTCAAAATTGCGTTTTTTTAAATTATATAAATTCGCCGCATTTATTCTACAAGTACCCAATTGGAAAAACCATGGAGACGACTCTTAAAGAATATATTTTGGCAGCATATTAACCTTTGTTTGTTGAAATCGTACAAAGAGTCATTGAAATATTCTCAAATTAAGCCAGATAGGGGTTGTCCGAAATTTATTTGCTAGACCTTAATGAAAGTACCATAAAGTCCCTAAAATAAAAAAAATATCAGACCTTCTTATATCAAATAGTACTTACCAATACCTTAAGATCATACTCTCGGAACATAATAATACAAAATTATGCACATGTCAACATTTAGACGAGGTTTGTTTTGTCCTTATACTTAACGATACAGTCCTTATGCCCGCGTGCGCGCCTACTAGCGACGACAGCGCGTCTCACTACTGTCTCGCTCAGCTGTTACAGTGCTGTGTACCGGACACGCTATAGTAGCCCAGACAGTACTCACGTAGGCGAGCTGCTTGTTGTGCTTGGTGTTCTGCACGTGTGGAACAGCTGCGCGCCGCAGCTGCCGCGTGCGCGTAGCGACGACAGGCGCTCAGCTGCTGCTTGCTAGACTGTACTCACGTGCTGTGGTGTTCTGCAGCGTGTGGAACAGCTTGTGCGCGCCGCGAGCTGCCGCGTGCGCGCCTACTAGCGACGACAGCGCGTCCACTACTGTCTCGCTTAGCTGTTACAGTGCTGTGTACCGGACACGCTATAGTAGCCCAGACAGTACTCACGTAGGCGAGCTGCTTGTTGTGCTTGGTGTTCTGCAGCGTGTGGAACAGCTTGTGCGCGCCGCGAACTGCCGCGTGCGCGCCTACTAGCGACGACAGCGCGTCCACTACTGTCTCGCTCAGCTGTTACAGTGCTGTGTACCGGACACGCTATAGTAGCCCAGACAGTACTCACGTAGGCGAGCTGCTTGTTGTGCTTGGTGTTCTGCAGCGTGTGGAACAGCTTGTGCGCGCCGCGAGCTGCCGCGTGCGCGCCTACTAGCGACGACAGCGCGTCCACTACTGTCTCGCTCAGCTGTTCCAGGGCTATCGTGCGGGTGTGCTCTGTACCGAACAAGAACAAGAGATTTAAGTTTCAGCCGTCACAAATGGATGACTGGTTGAAAAGAGATATCACAAATGGAATGAATGAATGAATGACGACCGGTCTGTCGCAGTCGGTAGTGACCCTGCCTGCTAAGCCGCGGTCCTGGGTTCGAATCCCGGTAAGGGCATTTATTTGGGTGATGAGCACAGATATTTGTTCCTGAGTCATGGATGTTTTCTATGTATCATCATCCTCCTTGCGTTATCCCGGCTTTTCTATGTATATAAGTATGTATTTATCTATTTAAGTATGTATACCGTCGCTTAGCACCCATAGTACAAACTTTGCTTAGTTTGGGGCTAAGTTGATCTGTGTAAGGTGTCCCCAATATTTATTTATTTATTTAAATAAATTAGTATAAGTCCATACCTCGGTCTGCCATGTTCCTGTTGCCAGGCTCGCTCAGCACGCCGCCCGGCCACCACGACTTTAGGACGACACTGATGTAGTAGTGAAGCATTTGCTCGGAGAATAGCCACGTCACCGTCTCTTTTATTTGTCTGAAACGGAGGTTGGTTAATACTACCATTACTACCAAAGAGGATCGAGTATTATAGAGAGTTGCTGTCAAAGTAAAATGTGTAATCACAGTGCATAGACTGCCATCTCTCGACACAGGCTTAAAACTTTTGAACCTCAGTTTTGAGAATTTGGTCCATACAGGGTGTAACAAAAATAGCGGTGATCCCTTTAAGGGCGTATTCAGTATCGTATTCTCATCAGGAAAAAGTAGAAGAAAATTTTTTTTTCGCGAAAAAAATTTTTACCTTTGTATGGCGGTTCGGCCGATTCTCGCGGCCCGGCCCATACAAAAATGAAAATTTTTTTCGCGAAAAAAAATTTTTCTACTTTTTCCTGATCAGAATACGATACTGAATACGCCCTTAAACAGATCACCACCATTTTTGTTACACTCTGTATTCTTTGCTTGATTTGCGTGGTGTCATATCTCACACAAGCATGGTACGCCTTCACCTACACGGGCTTAGACTGTGTGCGTCGGAACGCGCACTTTCATATATTTGATTGCCATTATCCGAGGTGTGCTGTCGCTGAATATCCATAGTAATATTGTAAATGGGAAAGTGTGTGTGTCTGTTTGTTTGTCTGTCTTTCTCGGCAAAACGGAGCCATGATTTGACGTGATTTATGTGGAGATAGTTGAAGGGATGGAGAGTGACATAGGCTACTTTTTGTCTCTTTCTAACCCCCACTTACCTAAAATTGGGGGGAAGCCGTGGGTAAAAGCTAGTCTCTAATAAATGACTCAAGGTAAAAGCAGCTTACCTGTTAATAGTTCTCCCATAAGTGATTTGTACGAAAGTGACTAGAGTCTTCCTGAGCCATCGGAATACGCCCCGCATGTCGAACACTTCGCTCAGCAGCGCGTACAAAGGCTCAGCTATGCTGTCGCGTTCTTCGCCCAACGGACCGGCACCTGTAAAAGTTTATACATTATGGACCAGTTGCAACAACTACACTTAACAGACACGTCAACACGTCACGCAGCAGAAGAATATGGAAATTCCCACACAAAAAAATCAGCGAACGTTAAATTCAGTAACGGACGAAGTGGTGCAATCGCCCGTTGAATTTTGGGACGATGGTATAACTACCGGTTTAATACCATGTCGAGGTATAGCGCCGCCTACACAGTTTCTATACAAATTGCAATCGTACTTTTATGCAAAAATATATAGCAAAAATGCTCAGATCTAAAGGACATGACTTCGTCTCACCCAAGCTATTAACTTTTCCACTTTTAAATTTATTCTTAGGCTTGGTACCATAGCTCACACACGTTTCAATGAATATAGTAACTAGTGAATTTCCAATATGAATAGGGACTCTGGTATTGCTACCGGAGAAAAAGTGTAGGTAACGCTCTTACAGTATAATTATATCGCTAGGGTCCGTTAAACCCAAATGGTTGTAAAGTTGCTGGCTATGAGGCCTTGGTTATACTCAGTTGACAAAACACTGGAATCCTGACTCAGAGTTAGACGCCATGAGTTCAAGTTGTCGATGGGAACCCAAGGGTTTTTCCAGTTTTGAATTGATTCTGGATTTCAGTACCTAAATCTGTATTGGTCCTAAGTCCTAACTAACCTTAGTATAACAAAACAAGTACCTATGGATATAATTTTTACCTCGCATGGCATTAGCCATGTTCTTATTAGCGGGGTCAGTGCCATTCCCGTCTAGGTAGAGCGATATCTCATCTTCATCTGCCGACAAGTGTGTGAACGCTTCGCGATCCGTCGACGATCTATTCGTTGCTTCGCTGCTTGTACTGTAAAACGAACTTCAATTGTATTCTTTTTGAGCAAAAAGTCCTAGTCCTTTGCCAAAAGGACGCTTGGAATGGTAATTCGTATGAAGATGCAAGAAATTCTTGTCAGTCTGTCTCTGTGTTTAGCGACAAAGTGGGACCTTTTACTAATTTTAAACATTTATCATTCACTGATTAATATTACATTAAAATACAACTATAGAAGGATAACTATAGAAGTATGAAAGTGCGTGTGAAAGAATTAGTTAAAAGAAAGAAAGATGAACTTAATGATCAAATGGATGAAAGATTGTCGCAAGATTTTCAGACGAACATAAAGTTCTTCTGGAAATCCGTTCGCCTAGCCAGAGGTAAGAGTTCAGACTCTGAGCTAAAATCGGTGAAAGATTCGAATGGAAGTTTGCTGAATGGGGAAGAATGTATTCTAAAGAGATGGCGATGTATTTTGAAAGCCTGTTTGAAAGGGAGGAAGCAAATATGCTAACCTCAGGTGTGAATGAAAACTTATCAATGGATGAAATTAGCATGGATGAGATTGTGAAAGCATTGAAAGGTATGAAATCAGGTAAGGCTGCAGGATATGACAAAGTCTCCGCCGAGATGCTGAAGGCTGGACAGGGCATTGTAGCGAGTCAGTTGTATCGCCTTTTCAATTTGTGCTTCAGTACCGGCCGGGTACCTAAGGACTGGTGCAAGGCCGTCATCGTTCCTCTTTACAAGGGAAAAGGCTCACGACTGGACTGCAAAAACTACAGGGCATTAGCTTACTCACCATCGTAGGAAAACTGTATGCGAAAGTGTTGATTGAGAGAGTAGTGAGAGTAACCGACGAGAAAGTGTGGGATGCACAGGCGGGATTTAGAAAGGGTATGGGATGTTCGGATCAAGTCTTTTCCTTACGATGCATAGCCGAAAAGTTTTTGGCCAAGGTCAAAAGGTCTATTGCGCTTTCGTGGACTTGGAAAAGGCGTATGATAGAGTGATGAGGAATGAATTGTGGTCGGTAGTGTCCATGTATGGAGTAGGCAGTCAACTCGTTCAAGCACTGAAATCTCTTTATGAGGATTCCAGTGCTTGCGTGAGAATAAACGGGTCATACACTGAGTGGTTTAGCATCGAAAAGGGTGTTAGACAGGGATGTGTAGCGTCGCCGTGGCTGTTTAATTTATTCATGGATAGTTGTTTGCAAGATCTGAAAGATTATGATTGTGGGTTGAGAATGGAAGGGTTACTGGTCAAATGTCTCCTATATGCCGATGACCTAGTATTACTTGCGTCGTCGGCCGAGGAGTTACAACTGATGGTAACAAGAGTGCATGCATCCTTCGAGAGGAAAGGAATGAGAATGAATGTCAGTAAGACGAAAGTAATGGTATTTGAAAGAGATGAGATTATGACAGATTGCGAAATTGAGATCGATAATGAAAGTTTGGAACAAGTGAAAGAGTTTGTGTATGTGTAAACATGGAAAAGATATTGAAAGGAGAGTGAATGCTGGGAATAGAGTGAATGGAGCACTAAACGCTTTTATGGGCAGCCAGAAAGTGTCGCAAAAAGCACGTCTGGCAGTGCATAGAGGAGTTTTGGTGCCTACACTTATGTATGGTAGTGAAAGTTGGGTGTGGGAGAAAAGACTTCAAAGTCAAGTGAATGCCGTGGAAATGAGAGCGTTAAGAAGCATGGCTGGTGTAAAGTTGAGTGATAGGATCAGAAATAGCGTGATAAGAGAGAAGTGTGGAGTGGATGTAGATGTGTTGACAAAGATTGAGATGGGTATGTTAAGGTGGTTTGGGCATGTAGAGAGGATGGATGAGAGGAGATTAACGAAGAAAGTATATGAAAAAGGAGTGGAAGGGTCAGTTGGTAGTGGAAGACCCAGGCGAACTTTTCTTGATCAAATCGGGGAAATATTGCAAAAAGGCCAGGTTAGAAGTACTCGAAACCGACGAGCGTGTATGAGAAACGTTATGAAAGTGTGTGAAGCGAAAGTGGTTTGTCAGGATCGTAGTAAATGGAAATCCGTGATCTCTGCCTACCCCTCTGGGAAACAGGCGTGATTGTATGTATGTATGTATGTATGTAAAATACAACTACAAAAAAAAAACGTTCAGTCGAATTGAGAACCTCCTCCTTTTTTTGAAGTCGGTTAAAAATAGGTTTTTCCATTACTCTCTGGATCCCCTCCCAGGGTCTCTGAATTTTTAACATGGTAGCGTAATGTGCTCATTATATAATATCATGTGCATTTCATTATCACAGACAATAAACAATATTTATGAATGACATAGGAGAATAAAGTGCCACGACTGCCACGAAATGGCCTCACCTCAGCATATTGCACCTCAGTATGTATCTGAACGAAAAGCCAACACCTAAACCCGTTAACGTTTAGCTCATAATGGGCGACTTTTACTATGGGACCAACACCGAAATCTGTTTCTTACATTTTGGTCGTGTGAAGCTGAATAAGTATGGGAGCTTCAATATTTTTTAGCTGTTTCAGTCTTGGTCCTATAGGAAAAAACAACAGTGTTACCTAAGCTGGGGTTTATCTAAGCTGAAATATGTAGATATCATACACGAAAGAAAAAACGACAAGGCCCACTGGTGGCCGAGCCGGGAATCGAACTCGGGTCTTCAGCTTACGCGGCTAGCTAACGGCGGCGGTGGCGGGCGGGTAGTCCAGTGGTAAGGACGTTAGCCGCGTAAGCTGAACACCCGGGTTCGATTCCCGGCTCGACCACCAGTGGGCCTTGTCGTTTTTTTTTCGTGTATGATATCTATTTCAGTTTATAATTTATATATAGTAGTGTGACTACTTGAAAAACAACAAATCAAAAAAAATATTTAATAAAATAATTTGATTTGTTCTCTAGTTGGGTTTACCTAAGTTTTGGCTCTTCGTTCAGATACACACTGTATGTGCGGTAAGTTGCGCCCAATTGCGGAAAAGAGAAAATTCAAAAAGAGTTGCTATAAACTCAAACATGATTCACACACATGAAGGAAGTGTTTTATATGTACTTGACTAGGTTTACTACGTACCTTTTAAATAACGTAGAAAACGAGAATTTGTTTTTCTTTGGATTGTCTCCCTGTTTTGTGAATTCGCTGGTTGCGTTGAGGAATGTATATAGAGGTTCACTTTGGTTCAGTCTGTCGTCTTCTAAAACAAACTGTAGACAAGTATTTATTAGAAGTGCCAAGCACATTCAAACCAAGCACATTCTTAAACACTTTAACTGTTACTTTTGCAGAAAAATGTGAATATAGTAAGTTTAAGCCAGCTTGCTATAATATGGACACTTCTTGGGGCGATCAACACAACCACATACAACAATCTTAGGGCCGGTTGCATCAAACCGTCTGTCACCGTTAAAGCGTTCATTAAATTTTATTGTATAGGAAGTTCCATAGTCATCTGCTGCGTGACGATGATGTGTCTGTCAAAAGTGGTTGATGCAACTGGCCCTTAGAGTAGTTGATTTCTAAAATGAATCTTATACTAAAAAGTAATTAAACTGCAAATTTACTTACTTCTAAATACTTTTGTATATGAGGTTCTTGGCTTTATCTAAAGGAAATTTTATCATTTTTACCAAAGAGAAACTTAAAAAGAATTCGAAGGTAGTTCCAAATTTTTCAGTTCAGAACACATAGGCCTTAATTTTCGATGTAGATCCTGAAAAAGAAACAAAAATACTTTTATAATACACCAATTATCTACGCAATTACCTACATTCAGGGTGAATTTTGATAGTGGGCCAATGAGGGCAGCTACCAGGGGCCTATTTCTCCAAAATTTGCAAGTTACAAGTTACAAGCGGAAGTCTCTTTCCAACTTGTCATATTAGACATTGACGACCACTTGTAAATGTAACTTGTAGCTTCGAAAAATGGGCCTCTAATCCCGTGTTGTGTTTCGTGCGTTCAGTAAACCATTATGTTTAATCCTTTCGTGTATTACGATAAGGTTCACAATGATGCCACTTGTAAAATGTAACTTGTAGCTTCGAAAAATGGGCCTCTAATCCCGTGTTGTGTTTCGTGCGTTCAGTAAACCATTATGTTTAATCTCCACTTTCGTGTATTACGATAAGGTTCACAATGATGCCACGGCTAGTCGCCATCAGGGGCCCATTTCTCAAAACTGAAAGTTACAAGTTACAAGCGGAAGTCTCTTTCCAACTTGTCATATTAGACATTGACGACCACTTGTAAATTGTAACACTTGTAGCTTCAAGAAATGGGCCCCAGATATATCGAAGCGGCCGGGGTAATTTCAATAATATCTAGAAAACACGCCCTAATACCTAGATATAAGGCTTTTAGCAGATAGAAAGAGACCAATTTCCACTATTATTTTGAAGTGTATTTCAAATTGCTGTAGTAACATTTTGCATAACTTACTAGTTGAACCGGTTAAAACAAAATAAACATATTATTGCCTTCGGAAATCAATTTTAGCGTTCTCAATATAACCCATCCCGTGGAGATTTGCTCTGAGCCTCTCGTCTTCGATTGAGGTAGTTTCCTGCTCGGCCATGTGCACTACTATCACGAACTGTGGGAGACTTATTTTCGTCAATATCTAAAAAAAGGGAAAAAGTTACGTAAGTATCTCGATTTCTGCCTATTAAGTGAGGCTGGTTTTAAATCCTAGCAAGATCATTTGTATCTGTGTTTATCATTATCACATATTTCGAGGACTAGTCTGGTCTAAGGGCCAGTTGCATCAACCACATTTGACAGACACATCATCGTCACGCAGCAGACGTCATATGGAACTTCCCATACAATAAAATTTAACGAACGCTTTAACGATGACGGAATAGTTTGATGCAACCGGCCTAAATAGTGCATCACTTTTAACATCTGTCTGTGAGACCGATAATCCAGGATTCAAATGATCTCTGGTGTTCCTGATATTCATTCGTTTGCAGCCCGTATTATAATGAAAATAGTTACCCACTCTGCTCATTCATGTGACGAATAAATAAATAAAAAGTTTACCTCGGCACTCTACACAGTGGCCCACTACGTGCCAAAATGTCCGGCCCACGTGTCCGTGCGAGGCAGATGTGACTCCAGCCACATCTGCTCCTCTGTTGGGCGTTCCACTACACTCGGAGCATGGCTAGAGCTCGAGATTCGGGCTTCAACGATGCTCAGAGCGCCTTTAATGCCTAAAATGTATATATTTTACCTCGGCACTCTGCACAGTGGCCCGCCGCGTGCCAAGATGCTCGGCCCAAGTGTCCGTGTGAGCCAGATGTGACTCTAGCCACATCTGCTCCTCTGTCAGGCGTTCTAGTTCATTATCAAGGATGGCTAGAGCTCGAGATTCGGGCTTCAATGATGCTCAGAGCGCCGTTAATGCCTGAAATGGTGAAGTATAAATGTTAGATGACATTTGGAAAGCAAGGAATATTAATGATATGTTAATGTCGATTTTATATCGGAGATCAGTTGGCGTTTATTTCTAAAACAACAATGAGTGTTTACCAAAGTTTTGTTGTAAAGTCTCTCCTGCCAAAAGGTCCAACTTGCGCCTCACCTATGCAGTGTTCAGACGACAATCACTTGTTGGACAACTGCCGGTCTTCTATAGGAGACCTTTTTTCAAATGAACGACAATATTCACCTGAGTCTTGTTGTTATGCCTCTCCTGCAGCTGATCTAGTTTCCGCCTCGCGTATGTAGAATGCTCTGTAAGGTGTAACGCGGCCGCGCTCTCTGCGGATGACACGGACTCGTTCGACAACTGCCGGTCTTCTATAGGAGATCGTTCGGCGTTTATTTCTAAAATGAAACAACAAAGAAGTCCATCAAGATTGTAAGAGTTTGTTTTCTCGACCGTATAATTAATTGATTATCATAACACGTACAAAAAACCGGAAAATAATACGCAGTTTTGTGTCAGATGTATAGCCATGGCCAAACTAATTTTACTAGAACACGAGGGTAATGACACACACAGACATCTGTTACAAGATTAAACAATTTTTAACGAAAAATTATACATACAACGTTCAAACTACACTAACCTTTATTAGCTTCTTCGTTCGCCAACTCGATCATCAGTGCCTTGTACTGCTCACTGAGCATGAACGAAGAGTAGTACTTCTCCTGTATCGTGTCGACAACAGTGTCTTGCACTTCGTAAAAAACTTCAGGCCCTTTGTCCCCGAGCAGAAATGCCTCCATTCGTTTCCTCGTGTCCTGTCGATGACAATATTTTTTTTGTAATTTGGAAGTGGGAGAAATATTTTTTGGAACTGTAGTCCATATACAAATGCCAGACAAACATCTTCAGGCTGTACAAGTATATCAAACTACCCGCACTTGATTTTAAAAACTCGTCACCCGCCAGTCTACTTGTGACCACGGACGTAATATAAACGTAAGTGTTAGTCGGAAGGATTTCAATGGAAAAATTTCAAGATAGCGCCTGTAATGTATGGGATATCAGTCCTACATCCGATATCGGATCGGATAATGTGAAAACGCACACGCGTCCCGTTTTAATATGTGTGTGAAAATCGTGTTAGTTTAAATCAATATACCTAATTCTTATGATATTACCCTCCCATCTTATTGGGCCACGATATGATTTTGTTGAGTGGTCCCTTACCTTGTCCACCTTAATCTCCGCAGTGGGCGATCTGATGTACGTATAAAAGATCTCAGCACCAAGCTGGTGCCAACTGCTTCTTGGACTGTGCCGCAACTCTTCTACTCCCATCCAGAATCCAACCAGGCCTTGCGAGCACATTGTCTCCAGAAACATCGATAGGTACCGCCGGCCTGTCACGCTTTCTAGCACTTTGTGGAGGGGTAGACACTGAAATAAATTATACTACAATCAATGGACTGGTTAGTAAGTAAATTCTTTATTGTACCACCAGCACTAACAAAAATATACAACGGCATCAAATATAAAATAGAAGGAAGAAATACAAAGGCGAACTTATCGATAGGGATCTCTTCCAGTTGACCTAATGAAGATGTGAGATTTAAATAGTAACTATCCTATTATCTAATCCTATTAAGTCATTCGGCAACAGGCAATTTTGGCTTGATACCAAAAATACAGTTTTTTGCAAACGTTTGCTGCAATCCCTGATTACCCTGTTTGCTGCAATCCGAATCTTCCTAATTGCGTCAATGAAATTAATCAACAATATAAACAAGCCATCTATAAAATATCATTATTCTAGCACAATTTTATTATTTTTAAAGATTGAGGATCATAACTTGATATGAATTGATTAAATAACACATGGATTTAGCCAGTATCTGATGGAGTTCAAGAATGGAAATTAAAGTTACATATGTTGATTACAGAGTTTGTTTACATGTGTTTCAAAAAAATTCTATTGACGGCGAATTTCATTAAACTCGGATTTCATTCTTGCTCTGAAAGGACTGGATCTATCCGTTTGTTAGCTTACCTTGTTATCGACTCATTTACAGCAGGAAGGCGCCATCCCAGCCCAACCTCAAGGTGCTCTTCACACTCAAGTTTTGCTGCTAGTTGAGTGATATATCTCTTCAATTTCTTCGCGTCGGCTATCTGTTGCCGGCTTACGTTCTGCTGCCCTCCTTTCTCTGCATCCACGTCACTCCCCTTTTGCCCGTTTTCATGTTTTGGAAGGTGGTTTTTTACATTATTTGGGTTACTATGTCGTACCTATAAGATTTTTGTACATATTAAAAATCGAAGCTATGTAATCCGTGTCCATAAAAAGACCCTAGCTTGTGTAGGTATCAGTAGCGGCTGGTGAAAATTTTCTGCTAGACAACAGCAAAAAAAGAATACCTACCTTAATATTAGGTACTTTACTAGTAATCAATTTTAGGCAAGCCGGTGGGAATCGGCTTATATGGACCAACCGCTGCTGGTAGGTATACAAGCTTATTAAAATATTATTTAAGAAAAATACACCTGAAGCAGTAGTATCGGTATCTACCTACTGAAAGGTATATAAGGGTGTCTTATTCATCATATACTGTGACAGTAGGTACAAAATCCATACCCCTAATATTTAAAATTAGGGAAAGTGTGTGTGTCTGCTTGTTTGGTCCGTATTTCACGACAATTGTGGATTTTGCAAGTGGATATAGGTGAAGTGGGATGGAAAGTGAGCATGAGGCTACTTCTTGTTTTCTTACTAACCCCCACTTCACTAAAATGGGGGTGGACACGTGTGTGGAGCATTCCGCAATTTTCGAATTTAACGCGAGCGGAGCCGCAGGAAAAAGCTCAGTATACATATACAGAGTTCTCATATACGAAGCCATCTAGATTAGCTAAGAAAATCAAGACCAGTTTATGTGCTGCGTCTGGTCTGCAATCGGTTACTCATTACCTTGGTGATTTCTCAACATTTAGGTATCTATTAAGCGCATAATGAAAGCGAACGTTACAAATGCTTACTGACCGTAACCGTTTCAGCTGGTCAACGTTATCACAGCTGTTTATTAGTCGTATGTAATCCTCGAACGTTTTCGCGTACTCGTGGGTCCTGACATGCATGGCGTTCACTTCCTTCTGAGCTTCGAGGTATTGGATGATCTTTTGGTTTATGTAGTCGGGGTCTGTGATCAGATCTATGGCTGGTTGGAACACTGGAAGGTGAAATATCTATTTGAATGTCTTGGAGTTAGGCAGAGATCCACACTGAGCACGTGGCAAAAGCCGGGTCCACAGAGAGCGAGGCACGCCGGAAGGCAATATGCTCACGCGGCAAATGTCCAATGTAGACGTTCCTTGGCTGAGGCAGGTTGCTCGGCCGAACAAAACGCGCGCAAGCCTCGGCCTACATTGCAAGCTTGCCACGTGAGCATACTGCCTAGCGGCATGTATGGCTCTGTGTGGACCGGGCTAATTGAATGTCCTCGCGCTGCAAACGCAATGGACGCTGCTTGTTCTGTGTGGACTCTCCTATCCTATTAGCATAACGCACATGGTTTTTCGTAGCCCGAAAATTTCGTGCATCTGCACTGCTATGAACATGGGGATTAGCAATTTTAATAATAAAACTACCATGAGACACTGACATATTAAACATGTAAAATCGGGTAACTCACGTAATCGGCATCGCGCGTGCTCAATGAAAATGCTCCTCGTAACGGAGCGAAACATGTCGAGCGACCTTCGACAATTTAACGTGAGTTACCCGATTTTAAATCTTTAATTGAACTGGGGTTTATAAAATAGCCAGAAAATAAATTTCTCAAATATACAAGTTTACCTTTGCATGCCAACACTTCCCTCATGAAGTGAGACACGGGAGACAAGGAGTAGCATCTCGGCATGAGGAACATGACAATCAGCTCACTGATCTGCCGGAGGTAGTGGAGCTCCGTCTCGCACAACATTAGGTGAGGTGCTAGTGCGAACACTGGCGCCTGGTTTAGTTCTAATCTGTTAAAGGAGAATGTTATTATAACACCACGCACCACATGCATACAAATACAATTTTATTATAATAAAAGTTAATTGTACTAAAAGCAGAGGTTGAATAAAATATTTTTTAAGACATCTTTATGTCAATTGATTTTATTTTTATGAAATTAATTTAAAATACATAGCAGCAAATATCGAATTATTTTAGAATAATCGCAAATATATTAAAAAATCACCATACTGGTCTGGCCTAGGGCATAGTGATAGTGACCCTGCCTGCTAAGCTGCGGTCCCGGGTTCGAATCCCGGTAGGGACATTTATTTGTGTGATGAACACAGATATTAGATCCTGAGTCATGGATGTTTTCTATGTATATCATCGCCTAGCACCCATAGCACAAGCTTTGCTCAGTTTGGGGCTAGGTTGATCTATGTAAGGTGTCCCCCAATATTTAAAAAAAAAATGTACAATAAAAATAATATACCCAATGCATTGAAAAAAAAATGTTTTAGTGACTAATTTAGTAATGAAAGACTGATTTAGAAACAAAATTTTTAAAGTTGGGAGATACTACAGCACAGCTCTGAGCAATTCTAATACGCTCAAAATGCTGAGTAATTTTCAACACCATATCATTAGCTAACAGCTTTTCCATCAACTCGCAACAATCTGATGTAGATTTTTCATTACACCCATGCATGTTCTATGTAATTTGTCTCAACATGGGTTTAGGGCTATAGGCAAACTCTTTCAACCAACGAGTAACTCCATCTCTGAGGACATAGTCAATGAGTTGCTGCAACTGGCTGTGACAGTGCTGACCAAATATGACTGGTAGATGACTCTTTTTTAACTGCATAGGCCAGGTACTTAGATCATCCTGATGAGGTAATTAAAATTTGTAAATATAAAATATACAATGAATGTGTTTAGTAAAACGTCCCACTTTGTTGGTTACCATTAAGGCAGGATTTACTTGTATCTTTATATGAATAAACGGACAAAGTGGCTTTATAGCAATCGATAAAAGTAGGACGTTTTCCTGAGCAAACTCACATATAAACCTTAAGAAAATTTCATTTTGAGTTATTTGGATTATTTGTTGATAATCTGATTTTGAACAGGTACATGCTTTAAAATAAAATAAAAATATTAATGTGTTGATTGCAGGTACAATCATACCTTTGAAAGTTTCCTCCAACTGCCTCAACTCTTTTTCTGCTATCCATCAGAAAAATGGAAGGCTGGTGAAGGCAGAAGACAGAGAGATGTGGCCCCATAATGTCAGTGCAAACACCAGAACTACCAGAAAAATAGTCAACACTAAAAGGTAAACTGGACTCCAAATTATTGGAAGAGTACCACGCCAACATTAACCACAAGGGCACTGAACTTATCCCGACCCACGTCACAAGCATGCCTAATATGGTTTTTGGTCACAGTAACAATATATTTTTAGTGTTTTACAGAATCAATCAATAAGTTTATGTTACTCATAATAATAATAACACTAGCACTACCTATTAACACAGAATAGAACGAAACATGAAACCACTTTATGTTTTTATATTAAACTGGAGTAAATTCAAGCACATTTTCGGTATTTTTAATTTGTTATTTCAATTTCCTGATCTGCAACTATCTCGTGAATAAATAAATAAATTATGTATAAGCTGTCAGTTTGTCTTGTCACCATGACCACTTGACTCGACGTGGACTCGACTCACCCGACCCGACACCGACGAAACCACTACGAAACCGCTCGATGAAAAAGCATATTCCGATACATTTAGATAAAAGTTTTGTTATATTTTGTGTCTTATGTCAGTAAAAAAAAAGTATACATTGTTTTGACACAATGTCGGATCCGATCATAGAAACAGGGTAATCGTAAGACCTTACCAACAAATCCTCCAGTAGTCTATTCGGAAAGAGAATCGTTAGCGCCAAGTTAGGGCATTCCAGTGCTCACATATGGTTCAACAGCGCACCTGCCGTCCTATAATAAATAAATTTATTGAAAGTGTATTATTTTTGATGAACCTTAGTAGAACCACTCGTTTTTCACTAAGCAGAATAACTAATCGTCGTAATTTTGCTATTATTAAAAAACAAATGTCAAGTGTAGCTTTTGACGTTGTCATGTAAACTGTCAAGACCAGCTGGTGGTTGCATGGTTGTTGTCGTTGTTGCAGACTTTGTGGAAATATAATTAACTGAAACGAAACAATTAAACATATTGTGATTAATGGCTGATAAAGGAATAACTTTAGATACTACTTATTTGGTAATAGGCGGTGGAATAGCTGGCGTGACATGTGTAGAGACGTTGGCTATACTGCATCCCCCGAGGAAACATTGGTGATGGTGACAGCATCTTCCCTGGTCAAAAATGTAGAGCAACGTCAGCTTTTCGCAGACTGTGGTCAAGTTTGATGTTAATGAGACTGAAGCAAGTTCGCTGCAAAAGAATACACATCCGAATTTGAATATAGTTTACGATTCATTACAAAGTGTAAACACGAAAAATAAATTTGCGATAACATCAAATGGAACGGTTATTAAATATGGTGTAATATGTATATGTACAGGCGGCATACCAAAACTTATCTCAGAATCTAGTAAATCTAAAAGAGTGCTCGGAATCAGGGACCACTGAGTCTGTTCAAGGAAGTTCCAAGAAAAGTTGAAAACGGGATCAAGAAAAATGGTTGTTGTGGGAAATGGCGGAATTGCATCAGAAATTGTACATACAACTAGAGGATTTCAAAAAGTTTGGGTGATAAGAGATGACTACATATCGTCCACATTCATAGATCCTAGTGCTGCTGAATTTTTCCAAAAACACCTTCCGGAGAAAAAACCTCAGAAGCTGATCCACCTAAACATATTATATCAAGGAGGTATGTTTTTCAGAGGAAGACACTGTAGTTGCTTTGAATAAAGACCACAGAAATCTGCTGCTCTTAGTCCTGACTGGTTTAGGAAACTTTGAGGATATAAAAAACGAAACTGGCGAGCAAGAATTAGATATAATTTATAAAACTGAAATTGAATCTATCAATGAATTTCAGGACAAAAGATTACCCACTACAAGTTAAGCTAACTAATGGCAGAACAGTACTATGTGACTTTGTTATATCGGCAACAGGAGTGGAGCCTGCTGGTAACTTTTTATGGGACCAGCAGCCCACTCATGGACCTGATAATTGGATTAGCTGTTAATGAAATTCCAAGAAACATCTGTTAGAGATGTATTTGCAATGGTGATGTAGCTCATGCACTGCATGGACACATGCCACCACACTGGTTTCAGCTCAGACTCTGGACCCAAGCAAGACAGATGGCAGCAATGGCAGCTAAATCAATGCATGCCCGCACTACAAACCAAGAAGTCTTACAAGATTTTTATTTTGAGTTATTCACACATTGCACAACTCTTTTTGGGTACAGGGTAGTATTGCTTGGTAAATATAATGGACAAGGATTAGGAAATTTTGAGATTATGAAATCCTCTTGAGAACAACTCCTTGCCTTGAATATGTTAAATTTGTGCTTCAAAAAAGGTAGACTTCAAGGAGCAATTTTAGTAGGAGACGGCAGTTTAGAAAGAGAAAATGTGTGAAAATCTTATACTTGACCAAATAGATTTGTCTCATGTTTGGAGACGATATCTTTAAATCCTGATATAGATATTGATGACATTATTTTGATTAAAATGTTGAAATAAGTGTTTCTTATCTTTATAACACCGAAAATTGTTTTCCCTATAAGAAAACAAGTTAATAAACATTCTATACTATGTAACGCCTGACCAAGAAATATGATGATTATTGTCAGGAGGGTGCTGTGTATGGGGTGACATTTAAGGTTAGTAAGAAGAAAATAGTTCTTATGATTATAATTATTTCTGGTCAAGCTTTTTACTGGTAGTTACAAAGAAGTCAATATATTGATAATGGATCTTCGACGAGAGGCATAGCTTTTTTATTTGCCGCTTTTTTTAGAACCGAAATAGTTTGTCAGAATGCGCCTGAAGCCTGAATTGAAGGCTTTTAAGTTGTTAGCACACGACCGCTTCTCCCCGCGACCT